>NC_064408.1:13497500-13797500 GCF_023375975.1 Astyanax mexicanus
AATAGGGCTGTGTATTGTTTAAACATTTTCGATACCCAACTGATACTTTTTTCAGTACCTTTTCTGAATTCTAACCAAAAAATACAAAATGCAATAACTATTCTCACAAAACGTATTTATTATTTAACAGCCATGAGTAATCTCATTCTCATACTGTAATCATGAGAGACTACCATACTTTTGGATCTTGTTGGAACAAAAACAATGAGTGTGTATATTTATGGCGTTTTATTAAGAGCTAAAATAACAGCATTGCTGTAACTGATTAAACTACAGATATTTTCTTTAAGCGTATTGCTGGATGCATTTAAAAAGAGTTCTTTTTAGGAAATATAAACATTAGATTGGCAAAATAAAATAATATTATATATTAGTGGGGTCAATCACTTAATTAAATTCTTTATTACTGTGAGGGGACTGTAATAATAGTGTAATGTGGTTTAGGTCTAGCAGACTATATACTTTTTACTGTATTATAGTATCTCAGGGTAGAGTGAGCAGGGAGGGAGCGAGAAAAAGAGAGAGAGAAAGAGAAGAAAAGAAAAAGAGAGAGAGAGAAACAAGAAAATGAGAGAGAAAAAGAGAGAGAGAGAGAAAAAGAAAGAGAGAGCGAGAGAGAGAAAAGTGAGAGAGAGAAAGAGAAAAGAGAGAGCACAAGAGAGAAAAAAAGAGCGCGAGAGAGAGAGAGAAAAAGAGAGAGAAAAGAAGAGAAAAAAAAGAGAGAGAAAAGAAAAGGAGAGAGAGAAAAGAGAGAGAGAGAAAAAAAAAGAGAGAGAGAAAGGAGAAAAAGAGAAAAAGAGTGAGAGAGAGAAAAGGGAAAAAGAGAGAGAGAAAAAGAGAGAGGAAAGAGAGCAGAGAGAGAGAGAAAAAAGAGAGAGAAAAGAGAAACAGAAAGAGAGAGAGAGAGAGAGAGAGAGAAAGAAAGAGAAAAATCACCTGAAGTTGTTGTTGATGTCGGAGATTCTCCAGGCACTGTGGTTGCTGAAGCCCATCCTCTGCACTTCGCCCTTAAACCGGCCCCTCACATGTTCACCTAGAAGACATCCCAGAAATGAGTGGGTTACATCAGTTTAGACGCATAACGAACCACAGTAACACAGCAGAGCCCACAGCATTGCCTAATGTACCGCCTACGGCCAACTTTTCAGATTAGCGCATTAATTCCACTTTTGGATTGAAGAAAAAAAATATGGTTTTCAATAGAAAGTGGCGCTATTTACAGTTATTTCCTAGCAGGATTTGGTTTATTCTACATCTACAAAGCCTCCTCGTGAACAAAGGGCAGGAAAATCAGTCTATTAAAAGTGTGATTGTGTAATTATGTAACTGTGGGTGAGCTAAAGGGTTGTGCAAGTGTGTGTGTTTGTGTACCAGCGTGGCAGATTTCCTCATGCAGGTCTCTCTCCGCTGGCAGGGTGGCACTGCAGGAGTGGAAGGCGAAGGCGAAAAGCTCGTCCAGACGCGCCGGAGGGCGCACCACCGAGTTCAGCCGCCTCAGCCAATCCTGGGCCTGCTCTGAAGACCTGAAGTGACACCTGACGGCAAGAGGAACAGGTCTGAGATCAGCCAACAAGTCACACCAATGACGTTACGCAACATTTAAGACCCCAAAAAAGTGCAAGGTATTTATTGTATTATTAATTATTTATCACTATTATTAAGTATTTTATTAATGATTGTTTATTAGTGTAGATAAGAGTGAACCGTGTTTATGCTTATACCTGATGACCTTGCAGTCTTTACAGGTGAGGTGCAGCTGAACCAAGTCCCGGCACTCCACACTCTCGATCAGCTGCAGAGGAACCTTCCGAACAAAAGAGTTTAAAAGAGTGTGAAAGAGTTTGAAACACGTTTTAATCCAGCAGTCTCATACTCAAACACATAACCTGAAATATTACAGGTTCTTTTCACTGCAGGCGTTTACTGCACTGTATTTATCTCTGTGTAAAACAGCTCTCCTCCCTCTCTGAGCCTCCTTCTATCAGCTACTATTCAAATGTCCAAACAAATGCACTCCTACAGGTCTTCCCACACCTCCACTTGCTCGTCACTCTGCCACCCGTGAGAAGACGCCACACAAGCACACCTGTGGGTGTGTTCAGAAAAGAAAAAACTCTGTGAAAGACACTTACGTTTATGACATTGTCTTTGAGCTTGATGTGAAGGCGGTAGCTGGACAAGGCGATGACGGCTCCCTCCACCCTGCCAACGTGCTCCACACACTCGCCCTGCAACACAGGGAAGGGTACCTACACACACACAAACACACAGACACACAAACAGGCAAGTTTTAACACATTTTAAAGTTTATTGCTAATTTATTTTTATTATTTATAATAAAAAGCAAATTTCCAATTTTTGTAAGGTTAGAGATTTAAGAGTTTACATTGTACATAAACCCGTCAACAACTAACACACCTATATAATCATTTATACAGACTTATACCAACAAATTACACTTGCTGGAGTTAAAAATGACATAAAATGTATAGGTGAATATAAAAGGCATTTATTACAGCATTCAGAAAGCTATAAACACATACACTACACACACAGAGAGACATAACACACATACACAGAAAAAAAAAAACACTAAACACACAAAAACACACACACACACACACCAAAAACACACACACACACAAACATACACCAAAAACACACAAACACACACAAATCACATACACACACAAACACACACACACAAAACCAAACACAAAAACACACACACAAAACACCGAAAGAACAGCCCCCCCCCCAAAAAAAAACACACACAAAGCGCACACAAACAGACAAATAACACACAAAACACACACACACATACAAAACACCCACAAACGCACACACACATATACACAAAACACACACACACACATACACAAAACACACGCCAAATATCATGGAACATCCAAACAGCGTTCAATGTCTATATCCTCTCAAATCTAAAGAATGCTTAACTGCTATCTAATGATGTCAGTGTGTAGGAAGCTTTCATCTGTTAAATGGACTGACAGACAGATCCAATAAGTGGACTGTGATGTTAATGAACGTTTGGGCACCATTAAAGTAGTAAAACTAGTAGCTGATGTGGTTTGTGAAAACATTTGAACTATTGCAAAGTCTCTAATTTTTCATTGACAAAGTCTAATTGTAATTTGAAAAAATCTGCTTAAATAAAAGTACAAAGAATTATACATTTTAACTATTTAAACCTTGTGCTAACACTCAGCAGCTCTGACCTCTTCTAAACAACTGCATAAAGACCTGAAAACAAAGACCCACAATGCCCACAAGGCAGAGGAAATCAACACCCCATATGGCTGCCAAGAACCTGCAAAAAGGGTTAGCAACATCAAAACGCGGTGGTGCACTGTTCCTCTGTGCAGAATTGCTTGCACAAGCAAAATCTTCATGAAAAAGAGTCATGAGAACAAGACTCACCTGTAACCTCATCACAAAACAAAGTGTTTGAGGTATGCTACAAAACATCTAAAGAAACCAGAGGAGTTTTAAAAACCAGTGTTACAGACAGATACTTTCAAAATGAAACCCAAACTAGCCACAATCAGCAAAGGCACTGAGTTTTCTGAGAAAATAAACCCAGCTAACTGTGAGACATGGGGGTGGGAGTATCACACTTTGGGGTTGTGTTGCTGCCAGTGGCACTGGCCATATTGCATGGGTGGGAAAAAGAATATCAATTAAAAAAATAATCAAGGTTATGATCGTTAACGAAACGAACGAAATAATGAAAACTAAAAGTGAAAAAAAAAAACATTTTTGGTAACCGAAACGAATTAAAACGGTAATTAAAAGAAAAAAAATGGCAACTAACTGGAACTCTATTAAATGCTTATAAAACTAACTGAAATTAAAGGTAGAATATGTATTATATATATATATATATATATATATATATATATATATATATATATATATATATATATATATATATATTTTTTTTTTTTTTTTTTTTTTTTTTTTTTTTGGTTTATTTTGTTTTTATTAACCAATATCTTTTTGCATCCTGCACCTCAGAAATAACCTAAAGTTGAAAAAAAACTAATACTAAAACTAATGAAAACTAAACTAAAACTTAGCATTAATCAAAAAATAAAAACTAATTAAAACTAGCAAACCTGCTCTAAAAACGAATTAAAACTAACTGAATTAGAGAAGGAAAGGTCAAAACAAAATAAGATTTAACTATAATGAAAAATTAAAAACAATTATAACTTTGATACCAACAAATCCTGAATGCAATTGTCAAATCAAATGTTAAAAGGCTGAAAGGCTGTTCCAAGCACACCTTAAAATCCACCTTGGATTACTTGAACTCATACAAACTGATGCTTCTGGAATGGCCTCACAGTCCTAGTGACTTAAATACAGAAAATATTGTGGACAAACCTTAAAATCAGCTTTCCTTATGATTTTTTATTGGACGAAGCAGCAGTTTTTCTGGCCACATAACATTTCTTTGCAACTGATTTTGCTGTTGACCCAAACAACTGTGGTGCTGCTGATGGCACTGATACAAGAGCTACTGCAAACCTGAAGCTATATAAAAAGCAAACACTGTTGTCGTCTGCTCATTTAAACAATTTTAAGCTAAAGAAACGTAGAATTAGAACTCGAGAAACCTTGAAGCTAAAAGGGAGATCCCTTGCTTAATATGTTGCCAGATTTATCCACTCTAAAAGAGTGCATGCACTGCATGCACTGCATCACAGTGCATGCTCTACAGTGCATGTTCTACAAATACTTTCAACATGCTCAGTGCAATTACACATTCCCACCACAGAGGGCTCCAAATCTATGTCCCCAATATCTATGTACTATAGCTTTAAATTATGGGTTTACACAGGATGACCCATAATTTCCCCCTCAACCCTTCAGACCCTTCAGGAACATTAACCTGCAAGAACTCAAGACTTTCAGCTGAGAGCAGAAATCATCTGCAAGATGTGAATTTGGCCAAAGAAGGTGTAACTAAGTCTAAGTCCTGACTCTGTAAGATGTCTGATCTTGACGATTTTGCACCAACTGCTGACAAAGGCATTCAATTGTGCACACACAGCTTGTATAATTTTCACAGAGGAGCACTGCCAATAGAATGTGAAGCTCAGGAGCAGTTACATGAGCCTAAGGTCACAGTGCCCAGTGCTGGCTAATGGGGTATAAAACATCTCGGCACTGAGCTCTGTAGAAGTGAAGCTCCATCCACTGTGTTTGGGTTCATTTAGAGTGCCAAAACTGATGATCCAACATCAGTACCTAACCTCACTAATGGTCTTGTGGAAGAATGTAATCAGAAACTCGCAGCAGTGTTTAAATTAAATGTCCAAAGCTCTATCCGGACATGAGTGGTTTCTAAGGGGGTCCTGGGTCATTTTCTCTTTTATGAAGGGTTCTCTGTGATTTAATTCCTGTCCGGAATGACCATGTGCGTGTTTTTCTCAGACGTCCTCCGAGAAAAAATTACAGGCTAAATTGCGTACTGTTTTTTGCTGAACTCCGTGGTTCTCAGGTAATTTTACTCATGTCCAGACTGACATCTCTGAGTTTAGTCTCCTCGTGTTTAATAAAATTGTTATTTGTCCACTGCCACGCACCATAGTGTAATTATGGGTGTGCTTTTCCACGGAGATTGACATAAACACAACAGCGAGTGGAAATGGAGGAGCTAGTGCTCCTCACTTATACAAATATATAATTGTTTTGTTTTCTTTCAGGTAAAACTAGTTCTAAACCATTTGTTTGGCGTTCAGAGACTTTGGATTGATTCGACTCACTGAGTGAATCAATGATTCAAAACAATGTATAACAAGCCCATGTGTTCATATCATGCGCTGACCTCAGGTACACACACCACAGACAAACTCTGGATTATACACGGACTCTGGATTATACTACAAAATGAGAGTTTGTAACTGAAAAATGGGAAATAACACACTAAACGAGTCACAGAAGAGACTTTGAAGGAGAGATTATTTTTGTTTTCCACCATTAATCACAGATTCTCACCGGAGAGCGAGGCTGCAGTTTTTTTTAAAGCGGTAGGATTTGTTTTTAGCTAAATATATGCTTTATTCTACCGGGTGTGTTTGTTGAATAGGCTGGAACAGTGCTGGAACTCGGACTGAGCAGAATGAAAATATGCGCGTTGGTCTGTGGGAGGTGCCGGTAACCTGGGATATTTTAGATTAAAAAAATAAAATGTCTGTATATGTAAAATCGCGATTACCGGTACTCAATTTTGAAAATCTTATTAAAACTGTAATTTGAATGAATCGTAAAAAAAATTGCCAGCACTAGAAGGAGCTACTAAATGCAATGTCATGTGACCCAGAAAGCCCAAAAACTCAAACTGGTCTGGATGTAGGAGTTTTATCACAAAGTAGAAGTATGAAATATTTTTCACAGATGTCCCCCTGAGAAACTAATTCTGTTTGTAATTCATTCCCAGTTTCTGTATTTATGGCCAGGATTTCAGAAGAAACACAATATCTGATGCTACGAAGTTTACATTCCATAAAATGAACAGTATGTTGGATTAATTAGTCGTTATATTACCTGCACGTGCTCCTCATCCACAACCGGACTCCCGGCCTCCAGAGTGGGCTGCTCCTCTTCACCCTGCCGCACATATACATAACCATTTAGTCTGCATTAACTTTAGTTATGATTGATGTTATACAGTCTAATACAAACAGTCTGTGTGTGTATAGAGTAGCAGTGGTCACCAAGCTTTCTGGTCAAAACTGCTGGGTTTTGAAACCACTACTGAAACCACTACTGAATGGAGTCCACACTCACCATGGCCCCTGGGAGCGGGGTCTTGGCCCAGAGAGCAGCAGGCCTCTCTGCTGGAGCTCACTAAAGAACAGAGAGAACATCTGTTAGAGAAGCGAACACAGTTTAACATGGTAACATACATCTACAGCCATTAGACTCATCCAGTCCAGGAGTATACAAGTCCAGTTCATACCACAAAAACTCAACAGATTGCTTTACTGTAATAAAATTTAAAATTGTAAACTCTTTTTTACTTTTACGTTTTATTCACTGTGTGAAAAACATCATGTGGGGCTCAGAGTGGTCCAGTAGGCTAAGCGCTGCCACTATGATCAGGAGATCGCCGGTTCGAATCCTGTTCATATAGCATCAGCTACCGGAGCCCTGAGACAGCATAACTGACTATGCTCTCTCTGAGTGGGTAGATGGTGCTCTCTCCCTTCAAAGGGTGATGTCCGCAGCACAAGACATCTGTGAGCTAATCTATCGGAACAGAGTCGCTGCGTTTTCCTCTGAATGCACTGTGATGCTACTCGGCAATGCTGCATCAAAGAGGCGGTGTCGGACTTCACATGTATCGGAGGAGGCATGTGCTACTCTTTACCCTCCTGGTGTGTTGGGGCATCACTAGTGATAGGGGTCCTAATTAGGGAGTCCTAATGAGTGGGTTGAGTGTTTGGCCATGTAAATTAAGGAGAAAATGGGAAAATGTTTTAAGGGCTGTGCCCAACAAAACAGCCTTTAATATATAATAAATGTCCAAATAATTATTGATATCTCTTCTAACAAATGCATTCAGCTACTTTAAGTTGCACCCGTTGCTAAGACATATGGGCAAGCGCACATGCACAGCTTGTCTAGTCCCTGAGGAGAAGTATTTCCAATATAATCAAACTCTCTGGGGAAGGTCAACAGGAACCTTGGGGGATGGGTTTCTCTGACTGAGCCTTGGTTCATCCTAAGGTTATAGGCTCATAAGAATCTTGGACCTGTTTCTCTGTAAAGCTGCTTTGTGACAACATCTGTTTAACAACATCTATTGTAAAAAGCGCTATAAAAAATATAATTAAAATTGAATTTTGGCAAATTGCCTAATGCCAGACATGGGCCAGAGGGGTGTAAAGCCCCCCAGCATTAATGGAATGATGGTGCTCCATTCAAAACTTTGGGATGATTGGGGGAATTTCCTAGATAGTAGAGACGGTCACTCCAACAAAGACAGGATAAGCTATTTTTAATACAATTGTTTTCTGAGGAAACAATTAATGAGCAGGTGTCCCAATACTTGTGTTCATATAGTCTAAGTAAATAAGCAGTCTGGCTGTCCTGCACTGTCCCTTGTTCAAAAAACTCTAGGCCAAAAAAAAAAGTTAACATGCTAAAGCTGTGTTCAAAATTTCTTCCCATTACAGAACTAGTGAAATATATGGTGTGTCAGCAATTTTGTAGTGCGGTTCAAAATTACATTAAACTTAGCGGATGCTTTTATCCAAAGTGACTTACAAATAATGATGAACATTTAGCAATAGAGGACAAAGAAGCTCAAGGCAAAAAGAAGGTGAGAGGAAAAGAAGGTGAGCAGGAAATGAGGTTAGAAGTAGTTAGTTTTTTTAGAGGTGTTAGGAGAGTAAAATGTATTCCATATATACAGCTCTGAAAAAAAATATGAAGAGATCACTTCAGTTTCTGAATCAGTTTCTCTGATTTAGCTATTTATAGGTTTATGTTTGAGTAAAATGAACATTGTTGTTTTATTACATAAACTATGAACAACATTTCTCCCAAATTCCAAATAAAAATATCATCATTTAGAGTTTTTTTTTTTTTTTTGCAAAAATTGAGAAATGGCTGAAATAACAAAAGATGCAGGGCTTAATGTAAAGAAAACAAGTTCATATTCATAAAGTTTTAAGAGTCCAGAAATCAGTATTTGGTGCAATAACCCTGATGTTCTCCTCCACCAGTCTTACACACTGCTTTTGGATAACCTTATGCCTTTACTCCTGGTGCAAAAATGTAAGCTTCAGCTTGGTTTGATGGCTTGTGATCATGCATCTTTCTCTTGATTATATTCCAGAGCAAGGGCGTAGGAGCGGGCTTGATAGTTTCCAAGAACAACATTTGTGGAAATTACTTTTAATTAAAAGTAAATTATTATTATAAGGTGATTTTACAACCTAAACATGTTACTCCACATTACAGCTACTGTTGTTAGAAAAATTATGCAAGCAATGTCTGAGTTATCACCTAATATTTAAAATAATATAACAGATTATTATTATTATTATTATTATTATTATTATTATTATTATTATTATTATGTATTGGCATGTCAATTCTGTTGTATATTTACATTTTCTCCTGCACTTTTATTTTTTTCTACTGAGAGCTCTTCTTAAGATGGTGTCCTTTTATGTAAAAGAATGTAACTTTCTCAACCCAGTTCTTATATATTCTACTGCATATTAAAACTGTTCTGCATATTCTAGAGCTTCCTCTGGTGGATATACATGATTAATTTAGGCTCCATAGGGGGCTAAAGGTTTTTAACAGGTAAACTCAGTAAATGACTGTTTATTAGCTGATCAGGTGGAAAACACTAGTTTAGGGCAGTGATCGGGGTTAAGTAACTGCTTTAAACTACAAACATAAAGTACTGTACTAAATTCTGGCGATCATCTACATCCAGCTTCTAGATAACTAGTTAGTTAAATCAATTTTCGTTCATTATAGCTCACAGTAAGTCCTGTAATCCTAAATGAATAAACAGTTTGAAAATTAAAGTGATTAGCTGATCAGGTACAGGGAAACATTACATATATATTTTATTTTTTTTCCTTTAAACCTGACTCCCAATCTAGCTAATTCCAAAGATAAGCTTACACACTAACACAGCTGCAGTTTATTAATCACAGTGGGTTTAAACTGTGTGCTGATTCAGAGACGTGTATTTTTAACCAGCTATCAGAAACATATCATCACAGTTGAAGTGGTTAACCTATCGTTACCTTTATTTTAGTAAAATCTCCGTATATCCATATCTGTTTTAAAATCAGCTGAAGCTGCTGCGTCCCGATCCCGCTGCTAAATCTCACAGCGAGGGGGCGGGGCTTCCCCAACAGCAAACTGCCTCTGCTCCGCGCGCCGCAAAACCAGCAAGCTGATTGGCTGTTTCTACTGAGAGGCGTGACTTAATACCTGAACCGGCTCCGTGATTGGTCCGGTCTGTCTCATTAATAGTACAGCTGACCTGAGCGAACTGATATCATTTTTGGGGGGGACAAATCCACCTGTTTCTAATATTGGGTGGGACATGTCCCACCCATCCCCCCCGGTTCCTACGCCTATGTTCCAGAGTTTTTCAATTTGGTAAAATAAAAAAATATATTTACTGATTTCTAAACTCTTAACACTTTATGAATATAAACTTGTTTTCTTTACATTATTTGAGGTCTGAAAGCTCTGCATCTTTTTTGTTATTTCAGCCATTTCTCATTTTCTGCAAATAAATGTTCTAAATGAGAATATTTTTATTTGGAATTTGGGAAAAATGTTGTCTGTAGTTTATAGAATAAAACAACAATGTTCATTTTACTCAAGCATATACCTATAGATAGCAAAATCAGAGAAGTTGATTCAGGAACTATAGTGGTCTCTCAACTTTTTCTAGGGATTTATGCAGTTTGGAAACTTTAGAAGAGACATAAAAATATTCAAAGTATATTGAATTGCCACCTATACTCAAAATGTTGCTTATTTCCTCAGAAACATTTGGTGATCAAGTTTTCTTCTTGTATTTTGCACTTGTATTTGCATGCCAGAGCATGGTTAGCATAATGCCAACTGCATGGCCATCTATAAGCCTTTTCAAGTGGTTAAGTAATCTCAGACATACTTTCTTATATGTTTTTGACACCACCGGACACACTGTTATCTATTAGCATGGACAAAAGTCCACTGCAGAGCTAATAGTAGCAGCAGCAGCTATCTGGAGCCTGCATTTTCACCATACTTTAAGGAGAAGGTTATCTGTGAAACAGATGTTTCTGGTGTTTACTTTCACTTTTACTTGCGTGCCTTGTCTATGCCAACACTTTCAAGCAGCTAGGATGAATATATGTGTGCGTGTTCTGCACTGTGCGCTCAATCACACTGTGTAAATACTGTTAAGCCACATTTTAAAAAGAATAGAAAAAAGAAAACAGAGCTGATTCTGCAGGAGGAAGGAATTCCCAATACTAAGAGTAGCTAATGTCATAACTCGTCTATCTTATCTCTGACCTCAAGCCGCCAGCACCTCCGTGCTCTCAGGACACGTAAAGCCGTGTTTTTATCTGCTTGTTTTGGTATGCCGATGCTGACTCCATGTCTGGAGTGGGAAAGGTCTGAGGTCTGACTCTGAAAGAGACCTGCTGGGCCTCCTGTCATCTCATTTCACATCTGAATGAAAGGGGCAATAGCTTAAATACCAAAAGAGAACCAGAGGAGATAATATCAACATCAAACGTGCACATACGATCCTGCTTACGTACACACAGACACAGAAAAACAACCATACCCTGCTGTGCTGCAGTTCAGATCTCTTCTCAATACTTTACTACAGTTAAGGTGAGCTAGCTAACAAAATTTGCTCCAAATCAAACAACCAGAGGCACTGGTTGATTTTTTTTATAAAATAAAAATGTCTTTAAATGAATAATAAAAAAATAGTAATTGCACCCTACAGATTTCATATGTTTTTGCTTATTTATCATGCTTACATTTTTTTAGATTAACAAACATTTTATTATGAGACAAATATAACCTTTGTTTGAGAGTAAATACAAACAATTATTTATTTTTTAATGATTTATTAAGGAAAACAAAATCTATTCTAGCCAACCTAGCCCTATGTGAAAAAGTATTTCCTTTTAAACTTAATAACATGGTTGTGTCACCTTTGGCGGCATCAACTGCCATCAAAATCAAGGTTTGCGACAACTGGCAACAAGTCTTTCATATCTCTGTGAAGGATTTTTTTTGTCCACTCTTCTTTAAAGATTTTTTTTTTTTAATTCAACCACACTGGCAGGTTTTTGAGCATGAACTGTCTGTTTAAGATCATCTACAGCATCTCAATTAAAGTCTGACTAGGCCACTCAAAAACTTTAATTTCTTTATTATTATATAATTTTTCTTTTTTATATATTTTTGAGCCACTTAGAGGTGGACTTGCTGGTGTGTTTTGGATCGTTGTCCTGCTGCAGAACCCAAGTAGCCTGAGCTTAAGTTCACAAACTGATGGCTGGACATTCCCTATCAGAATCTTCTGGTAGGAGCAAAATTCATGGTTTCATCAATTATAGCTGAGAACCTTTAGTTCTTCAGGTGCTGAGGCAGCAGAGCAGCCCTGGACCATCACACTACCATCACATGTTTGATAAGTATGTTTATAATGATGTTCTTTTTCTGAAAGCACGTGTTAATTTTACGCCAAATGTACATATGTTCTCGCATTCTCACAGGGCTAGCTATTTCTTGCTAACAGTTTTTATATTTGTAAGATTTTGGCCTAGTTTAAAATCCAGATAAGGTACATGCATGATATTATGAGGATAAATAATCTCCAAACAAAGAAATAAAAGGCATTAGACACAGGTAGGCGCACAGGTGGTTTTGGATAGTAAATGAAATGGCTCTATGGGTGTTTTAGAAAACGGGACATTTAGTTTTAACTACCACCACAGTAAAGAAAGACTTTCTACAATGCACCAAACCTCTTCATCAAAATAACTGAAGCATGCAAATATTCAGAAGCTGCCAGAGGGAATCTCAGTAGATTGATTTTCTTCTGTCAGAAATCTGTAAAGAACTCTATGTGGCAATAATTTGCATTTGACATTTTTCTTAACTGAAATACCAGTAGGATTGCAGTGTGTTTAATATAAAAACTGCATGTAAGGTTAAAGGGGGCAACAACAGTAGCTTGTGCATCACTTTAAACAGTGTTGTCCATTTACAAATAAAGAAAAGTTATGAAAGAACTAGAAATCTAAATTGAGAATCACTCATATATTTAAAGAATATCAAGATTTAAAAATATATATATCACCAAGCCATAATCCAAACATAAAATATATACTTAGTTTTTTTTTATTATTATTTATCAAATAGCATTAATTTGACAAGCACGTTTAGTATATGGTTTGTAATTCCAAATCTTTCAGTGGAGATTTATATAAACAAGCCTAAAAGAGTCACATTTAACCCAAGCCAAAGAAATACAAATAAATTTTGTCACAGGGCCCTATTAAACTGTTTTATTTTTCTTTTTTTTTTTATATGTTTGCCCTATTCAGATTTCTTTTGATCACATTTTTGTCTGTATATCTGAAATCCGTCTTAAGCCTCAAGTCCATGGTTCCGTTCGTGCCAGCACTGCCAGTAAGCCCTGGATCAGCAGTATATGAGTTTAGGGTCACTGTGCCCCTTTGTTTTACTTGTTTACTTGAACAGTAAAAAAAAAAAAAAAAGAAGAAAAAAAAAAGTTCTCTATCTATTGCCTGTCTAAGCAGAACTGCATTCTCTAGTCCAGAGTGACGAGAGTTCTAAACAACTACCAAACTACTACTGAACTACTTTAGCAACATTACCTGTCCCTGAATTTAATCTCTTCATTTTACAATCTTCTATTGTAAAGCCTTTCCCAAAGAGCAGCACAGGGCAGATGAATAGATAAAGATTTTGGACACACACTGAACGTTTCGGACAAATAATTGAGCCAACTACGGCCACAGCAGCTCTGTTTCAGTCTGTTATGTAATTACACACACACAGGCATTATGCAGGTACCACATGTCTGTGGTGCTGAAAGAAATACGCAACCACCCACTGTTATAAAACAGCCCATTCATGTTCCAATAATCCAAACTAAATATCACCAGCGCGAGCCTCACCTTACAAGAGCAGGTTTAAACCTCCTCTCTGGGGAAAATGGTCAACGTAGCTTCAAATGCAGGCCACAGGTTGCTTCTTTGGTACAAACCAGTTCACACAGATTGAAGGAAGTGGGTACAGTCACCAGGCTGCATGTGACTTTATACCACAGGATCACAAAATAATAAAAAGAGACAGTGAAAGCAAAAGCACCTTGACCGCACCGTTCTCACATTATTAGGTGCTGAGGCTTAAGGATGGCAGCCAAATCTAGAAAACAATTAACCTTCAGTCACACTTTAACACTTCTGTTTACTCCACTGGAAAATACCTGACTGGCTTCCAAAGACGTTAATACACTTTAGTGCTGGGAAGAATGGCTAAAATTTGTTCTTAAATACCTTCCTAAATACACAGTCTGTACACAGCTCAATAGAGACGTGAACTCCTATTCTCATTCAATGTGTTTTCATTCTTTTTATGACTTTTTTTTTTTTTTAACAGATGCAGAATTATTTCATAGACAAAAGGTGTTATAATTTTTTTTTTCTCTGGTACAAACCACCATATAAAACGTACAGCCCCACTTGAACAGGTCGCATGTGGGCGTTACAAAGGTGTTCCCTGCGTCGTCCAATTCAATTGTTTTAATAATGAATGGGAAACGGTTTTATACTAGCTTTATATTCTAAAAACTAAGAAATAAATGTGTATTTATAAATATAATCGCTCAGCTGAGCTTCATAACACTTTTTAGAAACTTTTCCAATTAAATTATTTTATAATATTAATATTATAAAAAAACTCAGAGACCCCAACTATCTCGACAACCTTTCTCCACACTGTATTAGAGTCCCTGTAAATGGCAGAGATTGTTCATAAAGAACAAGGAAGCCTGAAACTGCAACGATTAGCTTTTCTCCCATGCATCTCTAAAACGCTTAAAAGTGGAACTAAAATGTTTTCGTACACTGCGCTGAGGACACGCATCAGGCAAACACCTGCTCTCTGACTGGATAGATGCATCGCTTTGGATGGATTAATTTGCATAAAGTACACACCGGCTCAACTTTTTATTGCATCGCATCCCTCGGACCCACAATGCACTGCGTGACTGCATCTGATAGAGCCAAAGCTTCCTATTGAAAATGAATGCTATGCATTGCTGTGCGTTGACGCAACAGAGCAGTGTATATGAAGCATATATGCCCCAGCCAGTAAGGACATAATCAATATTAGGAAGGTAGTGCCAGTGTATACCTTTACATCTTCCTATAGAATTTGCATCAAGTGTAAAATCTAATTGGAGTCAGATTAAAAATTATAGACCTGAAAACAGCCCAAGGCTCAAACAGTCAGATCTGCTGTCTTCACATAAAGAGGCAGGAGGTTGTAACGTAATGGATCAGATCAATACTACCAAATGATACCAGTGATACAAAATGCTTGGTCTGATTGTAAGACTCTTAAAAAAATAATACCAAGCTGTAACTGTACAATAAATAGTCACAGTACAGAAACATGGAGCTCAGGTTTCTGACTATTTCTGTTTTCACTAAGTGGTAAAAATTCCCTTCAGCTCGTAATTCTCAGCAGCCAAACAGGTTGTAATTTACTGTTTATATGGGAAGTTTGAGATTCTGAGCTGGAGAGTTTCCAGCTGTCACAAGCACAGCACAACTTTCAGCTTCACTAAAGCTGACTCACTTTACAGCTGTGGTTAATAACTTTCGTCATCAGCTCAGGTTTACACATTCCGCGATTTACCTCTGTTTACGTACAAAGCAGTTCAAAAAAACTAAAGGAAGTGCAGTCACCTGGTAGCCTGTGACTTTATACCGCAGAGCACAAGAAGAGGCAGGATGAAAGTAAAAGTTTAAATCATGTGATTCTTACCTTACTGTCAGACAAATCCAGAAATCAATAAACTTTCAGTGACACTTTGATACTTCTGTTAACACAACTGGAAAATACCTGAATAGGCCTGTTTACAAGATTGCATCATGCAGCTCCTGCAGATTTTTTATGAGCACAAACACAATCTCCCTTAGAATACCACATCCCAAAAAGTGTTTTAAAGGATTTAGACCCAGTGAATGGAAAGGCCACTGAAGAACACTGAACTCATTGCACTGTTCATGAAGACAGTCTGAGACAGTGCATCAGCATGCTGGAAGTAAATACTAGAAGTTAAAGGTAAACTGTGGTCATGAAGGACTACATGTGGTTAACAATTACACTCAAACAGTATGTGAACTTTAAGCAATGATGACGTTGTATTAACATTGCCAGAGTAAAAACATTAATTGATGCTTTGTAATACTCTTGATTTCAGAACAAACAATGAATGATTAGCCGTCTTAATATTTCTGCACATATATTCATTAGATGTTATTTTAAGCTACGGCAACTCATATGAAATAATAAAAAATAATCATGTCACCAGCAGTCTCTCTTGAGAGGGGGTGCTTTTCCTAGCAGGGGTGCTGATTACGGCACCATAGTAGTGCCAAAATCTGCATCCCTGCCATGAAAAACACCCCCCCCCCCCCCCCAACGCCCTCGGTAGAGCATACACACAGTCTTCCTCATAAAAGTGGAGATAATTGCTTTAACTTTACTTAGAAATACGCTCCCGAAAGGGGGTGCTTAATTTGGCACAACACAAGTATTTATAAGATCTTTCAAGCCATTTAAGCTATGGTTTGCTGTGTTACTGTGCTCTCCAACAAAGCTACTCATTATTTTTTTTCACAGTGCTGTGTTGAAAGATGTGTATGCTGGGATTCAATATGGCTTAGCTTGGGCTAGCTAGCTGAAACTGCCACTATTTTTTCAATTCACAAGTGTCCTTAGTAATTAAAAGTGCATAGTTTTTCAAAGTAATGTTAAATTCTGTTACTATGCTATGCTTCCTGAAAAATCCAGCTTTTGTTTGTAGGTGGTTTCAGCTGATCTAAGCTGGTCTTTCATGGTTAATATAGATAAAAAGCTAATCATACAGATAAAAACATAGCCCATATTGGTACTCTAGCTGGTAAAACATGGCTAGATAACCAGTATGCCCAAGCTTGATCAAGCTAGATAACCATTTTGACCAAGCTGGACCAAGCTAGATAACCAGTACGACCAAGCTAGAGAACCAGTATGACCAAACTTGACCAAGCTAGATAACAAGTATGACCGAGGTTGACCAAACTAATTAAGCAGAATGACCCAGCTTAATCAAGCTGGACCAAGCTAGATAACCAGTATGACCAGGCTTTACCAAACTAGATAACCAGTATGACCAAGCTCGATTAAGCCGAACCAAGCTAGATAACCAATGTGACCAAGCTAGATAACCAATGTGACCAAGCTTGACCAAGCTAGATAACCAATGTGACCAAGCTTGACCAAGCTAGATAACCAGTATGGCCAAGCTTGATAATCAGTATGACCAAGCTTGATCAAGCTAGATAACCAGTATGACCAAGTTTGATTAAGCTGGGCCAAGCTAAATAACCAGTATCGTATGACCAGGCTTGACAACCAGAATGACCAAGCTTGATCAAGCTAGATAAGCATTATGCCCAAACCAGGCAAAGCTTGACCAAGCTAGATAACCAGTATGACCAAGCTTGAACAAGCTATATAACCAGTAAAAACAAGCTGGACCAAGCTAGATAACCAGAGTGACCAGGTTTGACCAAACTAGACCAGTATGAACAAGCTTGACCAAAATGGACCAAACTAAGTAAAAACCAGTATAACCAAGCTAGATAACCAGCATCACCAAGCTTGACCAAACAGACAGCCAGTATAACCCAGCTTGATCATGCTGGTTGACCAGCTTGGTCACACTGGTTATCTGGCTAAGCCATCCAACATATCCAATGCTAGTAAGAATCTTGTTACTCCACCGGCAGCAGAGGCATTATCATTATTAAAATCTCGAGCAGAAAATGACAGTAACAACGTTTATATCTCACTTATTACTGGGACAACACATCCAATCTAATGGTGACAGGCCCAATGCTAACATCATCCGCTTTGGGATGTTTATGTTTACTGTATGTTCAGCGCTTCAAAAGCAGTCATTTATAGACCTGTCATGTTTATCTTCATATTCTCCAACAGATTAATCATATAATATGCACATAAATCACTTAATTGACATAATTACATGTCCAAACCATGAATATCTCTAAGATCTTTCTTTCGAAGAAGCTGAAGCCAGCTCCTTGTTCGAGTTTCCGGTCCACCTTAAATTCTGCTGCAGTTTTCTATTGATGCCTGTTTGGACCGCCGTACGTAACTGTAGCAGAATTTAAGGTGGAACAGAGAATTGCTTTTTCTCATTCGCCGGTTGAACCTGTAGTCTGTGTATTACGGACTTTGTATGCGCCTAGTGATGGAAAACACGCGTATTTTCATGATTTGGGGTAGTTATATTGTTGTAATATTGTTTAATATGCTTTTTAAGGAAAGACAACATTTATTTAGCAGCCAAATCAATCAAGTAGCTAGGTTAACTTGTTTTGAATGTGTTTTAGTGTTAGAGATGGGGTTGGGGTAACAGGACAGCTGAGTAACATTAATTATAAACACCACACGAAGGTATAAATACAATATTTACGTGTGTATAGTTGTGTTTATGTGTGTGTGTGTGTGTGTGTGTGTGTGTGTGTGTGTAGTTGTGTTTATATATATGTGTGTGTGTTGTGGCTGGCAGGACGAGGGCGGACCCCGTCCGGCAGGCCCGGGAGGCCCAGTGCAGAAACAGGAGAAGCTCTGTAATAAATAAAAAGCGCACTCACCTCCCGATCCCCTCTCTCAGACACGATCCGGTTCTTTCTTTTTTCTGTCGATGTATTAAAGAAAAAACATGCACAGTAAAATAAACCCCGAAAGGATCCGCAAACGTCGCTCCGGCGAACCGCTCTACGCAGCCATCGCTCCGCTCTCCTCTCACTGCTTTAAAGCGCTAGCGGTGCCCTGAATGAATCGACTCATTTGAACCGCTTCTTCGTAACAACTCAGTGAACCGATTCATTGAATCAGAATCGTACAACTGAATGGGGCTTTGGATAGAACCAGTTAAAGTTATGATTCTCTACTAAATCAATGGGTCAATTATTGTATATATTCTTTCTTTACAACTCTATTCTGTATTAATATGAGTATGTATGTATGTATGTATGTATGTATGCGTATATGTATGTATGTGTGTATATGTATGTGAGCGTATGAATGTATGCAATTATTCTTTTCTTATGATTTTGTTTGTAATTTAGAGGGAAGTACTGTATATAAGCCCTAATGGGCTTTCTCACTTTCCCTGCACATGTTTTTGTTTCTTACTTATCTAATACGCATCCCTGTTTGCTTCCTTCTTTCACATATGCGTGCAAATAAAAAATAAATAAATAAATAAAAACAATCCATGTGAACTATGCACTAGTGTATTCTTAAAGGGCAACTAAATTTCCTGATTTTAGATGATGCTGTATTCACGTCGTATTGAAAATATATAATTTACGAGATGAGAGCACTGGAAAGCCACCACAAACTCTTATTTACCAGTGGGAAACTCGGATTGCTAGATAAGCCCAGAGTTTCCCAGTTAGGGGCGTGCAAGTAACAAGATAATTGATGCAGACAGTTTGTATTGTAAACTTGCTCACATTCCTGTTATTGCTACAACAC
Organism: Astyanax mexicanus; assembly: GCF_023375975.1. NCBI lineage: Eukaryota > Metazoa > Chordata > Actinopteri > Characiformes > Acestrorhamphidae > Astyanax > Astyanax mexicanus. The sequence continues at coordinate 13,516,902 of NC_064408.1, forward strand.
TTCAACACTTGCAGGTTGTTATTAGCTAACTAATAAAATCACTATCAATATGTGAAAAAAGTGTCTAGTATGATTCACGGTTCTAATGGGATTAAAAAAAAACATTACTCAACTAATGCATGTTTTATTTGCTTCATTCTCTTAGAGTATGGCAAAATAAACCTCCTGTTTCTTTATGATAATAGACCAAAAGTATAAACAAAAGAATTTTCTAATGACGTCCATTTCCCCCGACCAAAAAGTACTCGAACGCATGTCAAGTCCTATTTATAAGCTACAACCATGTAAGTAGGAATTTTCAAGGAGGACTTGGAGGCCGCATAAATCCTGACATCACTGGAGGAGTAGTACTGGATGATGTATTGGTTTAGGGGCAGGGCACAAGGGAAAGTTGTTTGGGCTGAGCAGTGTGCCTCTAATAGATTTTTTTATTCTAAAAAAACATGTATTGAGACAATAAAATTACATATTAAAGCCACGAGTCCATATGATGTCCATATGATGAGACCACAATAAATTGTATTACAATATTACTGTCATAAAAATAATTTATTAAGGCCATGAGATATAGAATATACTGGTCATAAAATAATATGTAAATGCCATAATATATTATTGCCATGGGTTAATATTTTATGGTCACAAAATATTATGTTGCATTCACAGGACAATATGTTGGGGCTACAAAAATATTTACTATATGAGATAATAAAGACAAAATAAAAATAAAAATATATTTTACATTTCATTACATCATGAAACCATGAACCATATCTCATTGCATTTTACACTAAACGCACTAAAAGTAATCAATAAACTGTATACATATAACACCATTTCATTTGAATCGTTAAAAAGACGTTCGATTCGTTGGCATAAACAGTTCATAAGAATCGGCTCAATGAACTGAATCGAACTCTCCTTCACTATCAAAGTGCCGCTGCGTCATTACGTAACGACGTGCTGGAAGCAGGCGGGTACGTGCTCGCGATGTAAACAAACGGAGCATGCTGCGTATGGATCAGAGTGTTCGAGCAAATAAACAGCAAACAGGCGGATTTACAGCCGGATACCCAGATTTACCCGAGATTATGAAACATTCTGTACAAAATCCTGTGCCTACCCACAGAAATCAACCTAAACACACATCAATAAATAAACAAGTCAATTAAACACTGAGTAATGTAAAGCTTAAACAACAATTTCTTATTATTTTATTGTATAAATAAAAAAACATATATCATAATATATATATATATATATATATATACAGTATAATATATATGATAAATACTCAAAATTACACACTGCATGACAAACAAGCAAATAAATAAATAAATAACTTAAACACTGAGTTATGAAAGCCAGACCATTACTTTTCCTTTAAATTTTACTATATTAAAAATCAGTATATCATAAATACTGACGTTACACACAACATAACAAATAAATTAATAAATGAATTAAAATTTAATTTTAAGTAATGAAAGCTTGAATAATTCGGTCATTATTTTCATTATATTAAAAAGTAGTATATCATAAATCATTTAAATTACACTCAGCACAACAAATAACTATATAAATGACTTAAACCCTAAGCAATAAAAGCAAGACCATTCATTTTTCTTTATTTTTTTATTATATTAAAAATCAGTATATCATAAATATTGGAAATTACTCACTGCATAACAAATAAATATATTTAAATCCTAAGTAATGAAAGCTTAACAAAAGATTTCCAAATTATTTTCATTATATTAAGTACTATATAACAAATGCTGAAAATTACACACGGCATAACAAACAAATAAATACATTTAAATTCTAATTAATTAAAGCTAAACAAATATTTTTACATGTTGTATATTATAAATACTGGAAATTACTTTAAAACAAATAAAGAAATAAATGACCAGCAAGACCAAGACCAACCGATTATTTGCCATACACACTGAGGTTCTTATCAGCATCAATCTTATCAGTGTTCTGTATTGTATTGGGTTATAGCGGACTCTACTGGCCCTATGCGTAAAAACAGCTGTAAACCACAATGCATTTGGGGGTTGACTGAAGAGTAAATGCAATATGGGGTTCATGGACAGACAAGTACACCACATCACTCCAATAAGAATTCTTGGGAAAGACTCCAAACACTTTATTTTCCTACCTGTGTAACATGTCATTTTGGATGTGATTTGGTTTCAAATGCTTAATTGCAGAGAATATAATTTTAATCTAATATAATTATGGTGGTGATAGAAATCATGACACAACACATTTTATTTGTTATTATTTACCAAAACCATCAGTGAACCTGTTTAAGTCTTCTCTCTGTTCATGTTGGTAAAATAGTGGCAGTTGGTCTGAGAAAGTACGCTTTCTTTTTGGACAATTCTGCTTTATAATAAAACCAATAGGTTTATTGTTATATAACTGGTTTCAGATAGTCTAAGCTGCTCTTTGGTTGTCAATGTGTTAAAAAGCTGGTAATCCAGGTGAAAGCAAGCACTTTACTTGTAATATAGTTGGTTAACCAGCATAGTGGACTGTACATTGCATTGGATTTTGATCATGCTGGTCAAAAAGCTTAGTGATGCTGGTCATTGTGGGGAACCAGCTTAGTGATGTTGTTCATGCTGGTCATGGCCAGGCTGTTTTTCTCAGCAGAGACAGCCCATATTAGGCCAGTAATCTCCCCCTCAGTATTATCTTCAGACAGAGTTTCTGCTATAATGTAGCATAGTTGCAACCATTTCAGGTAATAACATTCTGTAATGTAGCTTTTAGAGGCAGTAAACTCTTTACACTTCCATTACCCCTGTGAATAATTTTGTCTTTCTAACAGAGCATTTTACACACATCCACTCTGAATGGCTTTGTTTACATTAGGCATTTGGAAATGGAGACATTCTGAGGAAAAACAACCATCCATTTCCTTTTTACTGAGCAAGTTATATGCATTCTTAATCCATATAGTGTCTGAAAGAGGGATGCCTGATACTCTTGTCCCAAAGCAGTATTACACAATATTACATGCCGATATGTGTGCAATAACAAGGCTGCCGCAACGCTGCCAGTGGTGTGGCCTAAAATGAGCAAACATTGGTAATCTGATATGAAAGAAAAAGGCAAAGCAGCAGAGATAAGTCGTCTGCAGTTTAATTATAAGGCTGGGATCAGTAACCTTCATGAAGTGGAGTAGTTCCAGTCTACTACGCATTTTGACCTAATGAAACTATCACATTCGTTCACATTTTATTCACCGTTTAAGCACTCAGCAGTTGGCACAAAATACCACTAGTGCTAGGACAATAAATGTTAGCATGTTTTTCCTGCTCAGTTACAAGAAGCCAGCCAATTGCATCTTTTCAAACTACGGCTAAGACAACATCATTGGACAGCTCAACACACTTGGAGGAGAATGCTAACTACCAGTTTTGCTACATCATCTACTGATTTCTACACTACCTAACATCATACATCACAGAGTGATGGGGAGAGGAAAGACCATTCTACCCTCCCAGAGAGAGGAAGACCAATTTTAACCAGCAACCTCCTTTTGGAGCCCCTATTACTTGTGTGGGCCTGATCTTTCCATACGTTTTTTGGACACTTTTCTTCCAAATTTAGCAGAGCCAATTAACCCACCCACTCACCTGGACTCCCCCTGATACTAGAAAGGTTAGGACAGGCCAACATGTTTAAAGGAAAGCCCTGGGTTCCCAGCTCTAAAACATTAGCCATTAGACGTCTGTGCCAGCCAGCATCCCAATAGTAGATCACCCTCTACCCACCCAGAGAGGTGCAGATTGTGCCAATACTGTGAGCCAATCAAATCCCACTGATTTTTCCAAAACTACAACTGAAATTGTTCCACATGCTCTCCTTAATTTTGAGATATCCGTATTCCGGACAGCACTAGATTAATATTTTATTTGATGGACTGGGTGGGAGGGGGCTGGAGGTGGCCAGCTCAAGCTGGTGAAGCTTGGTGACCAATATGTTAAACAACATAGGGAATATTTTGGCCAGAAAAACCAGTTTATAGACCACCATGACAATCAAGACCAGCCTTGATCATCTGAAACCAGCTAGCAAGGAGGTTGAACGACACCCGACCCCTCCTTGGCTACGGTCCTGTCTTGTGGGGCTACTCTGGGAATTCTCTTTAATTATTTACAGAAAACTAGCATATGCTAGTTTTCTGTAAAAATGTCTTTGCATATCGTCGCTGTCCAATGAAAAACACTTATCTCCAAAACAGCAACTTTACAGGAGAGGGGAAAAACCTTGTAAACTTTCAATGGAAGTCAATGTAAAAACTGTTTATTTCAGGTAATTTTGAAGAGTTTCTATTGGTCCGTTCATCAAGAAATTTTGACACAGTGTAAAAGACAGTTTGTCTGTTCAAATTATGTACTAAACTGAAAATCGACAAAAATGGAGATAAGTGTTTTTCATAGGACAGCGACGATATGCATTTATTTTCTCAATTTATTTCCACCTTTTCACTCTTTGGTACCCTATTAATTCCATATCTACACCTTATACATGCTACATCATTATATTGCACATCAATTTTGCACTTATTTATGTTAGCTTATAATTATCAGTAATGACAATGGCAGTAAAGTATTTAGGAATCTAATATGATTTAATCTAATCAAGGCATAAATAAATAAATAATACATAAAAAGTCTAAACAAACAAAAATGTGATTAATATATAGTGGATACTAAATTGAATAAGTAAGGTAAATTAAATTAGAATTAAGTAAATGCTGCCTGATGAACCTGTCAAATGAACCTGTCCTCAAGTACAAATTAAAAAGATATATCAAAACGTTTTATATATAAATCGAATTTAACTGAGTTAAATTAAATAGCTAAATTAGATAAATAAAATAAAATAATTACGACAATGTAAACACATTGTTAGTGTTCAGTACAAATTACTGAATTTAATAACTGAATTGTGCGTTCTGACAGCATAATTACATTGAAGTAAAAATAATAAACAACAATTTTCAAGATAGTTTGTTATGTAACTAAATTTAATTAGCTTACTAAATTATATTTAAGTAATGTGGTAATGTTAACAAAATAGTGTACTGAAAATTTTATATTTGGTGTATAACTGAATTTAAAACTAAATTAATTTTTATTCTGGTTGTTCGACAGCTGTGATTGACAGGTCTGAGAAAAAAAATGTAATTAAAATTTAATCTAACAATATAGTGTAGTATTTACTTCACTACACTAAACTGAAATAAATTAGCTAGATAAATTAAATTACCTATTATCTACAGCTCTGAAAAAATGAGACCACCTGAAACTGATGAGTTTCTTTGATTTTACCAAATTGAAAACCTCTGGAATATGAACAAATAAAGATGGATGAATACAAGTCATCAAACCAAACTGAACTGCTTGGATCTTTGCACATGGAGTGGCATAAAGTTATCCAAAAGCAATGTGTAAGACTGGTGGAGAAGAACATGCCAAGATGCATGAAAACAGTGATTAAAAACTCTTAAAACTTTATGAATATGAACTTGTTTTTTCTTTGCATTATTTAAGGTCTGAAAGCTTTTTTGTGTTTTTTTCAGCCATTTCTCATTTTCTGCAAATTAATGCTCTAAATAACAGTATTTTTATTTGGAATTTGGGAGAAATAGTGTGTATAGTTTATATAATAAAACAACAATATTCATTTTAATCAAACATATACCTTTTAATAGCAAAAACAAAGAAACTGATTCAGAAACTGAATCTTTTCTATTTTTTCAAGAGCTGTATGTATAAACTGTGGCAAAGTCACAGTAAGGTGCCTGATAGACAGATAAACCCGCCTTAAACCTGGCTGGAAATACATTTCGATTGGTCAACGGCTGTGATTGACAGGTCCGTGAGCCAATCCTTTGCGAAGGAGGCGTCATGGGATTTTCAAACCTCAGGAAAAGAGGAGAAAAAAAAACTTCCCAAAGAAAGTACCGGTCACTCCTGCCGCCTCCAGCCGACCTGCCTTCCTTCTCCGCCCGCCCGAGAGAGCTGGACATACCGTATGAGCTACTATGGAGGGTTTTTACATGATAAATCTCTCAGGATTTGATTGATACGGGCATGGTTTCGTATGTAGCGTTTTAAAGCGGTTAAATTAAGGAGCGAGGCGGCTCAGGGCTCGTCCGTTGCTGGTTCGTAGGTTCGTCAGGTGGCTGCTGTTCATTCAACTCACTGAAACCTGCTTTGTTTGACACTTTCCCTCCCCGTTTACAGGCGATGTCGGGCGTGACACTTCAGGTAAGAATGGTTAAAGTGTTTGGGTATCTGTTTAGTGGGTAAAACACTGAAAATAACAAAGAAAAAACGATAAATTTATGATTAATGCAGGTTAATGGTTAGCTAGCTCACTTCACCTAGCGTTAACAACGGTTGCTAGCTAGGCAGTGTTGACGTGCTAGTTAGTTAGCCTAAATGTGTCAATTTTGCTCTAAAAGTAATTTAATAGCCCTAATTTTATCCTTTTAATTTCTCCCTTTCTGTTGATAACGCTTTTAAAGACAAACCAACAGTCAAACCAAATTTCTCAACTTCATATTTAACCTAACCATAGCTAAGAAGTTTATGAAGTCACTGCCTTCATATTAAACCATACTCTATAGCTAAAAAACGTATTTTTTTAGCACACATTCCTAAAGTCCACTTTAATAATAGTTTAAAACTAATGATAAATGAAAATACACGTATTGTCATGTTAAGGTGTCCCACTGATGGTTCAGATTTTCAGGTTGAACAGGTTTATCAGGGCTTGGCTGTCTCTTATACAGAAGTTAAGCAATGCTGTTATGTTTGAATTTAGGAATTTATATTCTTTTTCAGTATCCATGTCCAAAGTAATCACCCTGTAGTCTAGGGTAACGTATAAAATGTAAGCATTGTATCACACCCTTGTTTAAAAGAAAAAATAATGTACAATTTATACACTACATCAAAACTAGTGCTGGGAGGTTAATTGAATCAATTTGATTAATGAGTCTAATTAATGTAATTAAAGTACATCTTTACATATGGAAGCTGCAGAGTGAATCATAGTAGATAAACCTGTGCTTCTGTTAGAAACTTGTAGCTGTTTAAGAACTCTTTTATGTAGAAATAAGTTTTATATTTTGCACTTTTCCTTCACTGAAATACAAGGAGGTTGTGTTTGTACCATGTTTAATATAAAAGCTGCATATGAGGTTAATGGGAACAACAAAAAAAATATGTTAAAGGAAAAAAATGCTTCTACATCACTTTAAATGGTACTGTCTGTTTACAAATAAAAAAACTGAAGTTATATAGAACTAAAGAAAAACAAACTACTTCATAATCGAGAATTGCTTATTTATTTGAGAAACATTGAGATTCAATAAATTCAACTAAAGGAACAGACCTAAATGTAATGCCTGAGATGTAAGCATCAAAGCAATGTATTAGCACTGAATGTAAAAAATAAACAGTGCATTATACTCTTATTTAACAAAATAAAGTCAGCCCTAAATGTCTAAAGATCAGCCCTAAATATAAAACATAAAATGTAAGCACAAATACCTCATATTTAAACTTATATTTCAAAGTATGTGAACCTCCAAAATTCAAACCTTAATGTTTAATTTGAAACAGTATTTTAAACTTGTATTGTACTACTCCAAAGTTTGGACACACATTGTCATTCAAAGTTTTTCTTTATTAAATTTATTTTCTACATTGTAGATTAATATTAAACACACAAAAATATAAGGGACACATATGGAATTACATAAAGTAAACAAAAAAAGTGTTTGTCCTTCACAATCCCCTGATCTAAACCTGATCAACTGAGATAGTGATTTGGGGTGAAGCACCTCCGGGAACTCCTTTAAGATGCTGAGAAAACTAGTCCAAGTGACTACCTAAGGACACCACTGGGATAATACCAAAATGTGATACCTAGAAGAATCTAAAGAGCTAAACATTCTAGTTTGTTTAACACTTTTGACTGCTACTGTATTTTAAATTCTGTATTGGCCCTAAATGTTACAAATCAGCATTGAGTGTTAACTGCAAACCAAACATTAGACCTGGGGGAAAAAAATCAGGCATAAACAGGACTTTAGACTCGTACTTAATTAAATTCAGCCTTAGATGTAAAATGAAATGGACTACTTCCTACTGCTATTTTTAAAAAAAACAGCACTAAATGTAAACACTACACCAGACTTATCTTAAAAATCTGCCTTGAGTGCAAGTTCTGTTTCAGACCCATAAGTCAGCCCCTAGTATAAAATGTAAAATTCTACTCAGACTCTTATTATTAAAAAGAAGCCAGATCTAATTGTAAATTAGTATTAATGTGAAATTAAAAAAAAAAATCATTCCTAAATTTGAGATGTAAATACTTACACAATGTAACCCTAAATATATATTTGTCAGCACTATATTAAAAAAAGTTCTAAATTTAAACATAGCACTCTTTTACACTTAATAAAATAACATAATTGTAAACATTACATCAAACTATGTTATGAAGCAAACCTTTTCAGTTTTATGCCCATTTTAAGGTTATCTGCAGTTTTTTTTTACATGCATGTTTTTTTTTCCCACAGGGATTAACTTTTTATGTGTTAACTTACCTAATTTTTCTTTTTGGCCCATTTGAATTTCATCAGCCAGTACTAAAAAAATGTTTGCACAACAGAGAGCCATTTATTAAGCTATAATATGATCCAAAACAAACAAACAAACAAACCTCTTCTACGTTCAGGCCTGAGAGCTAATCCTCTTTTAAAACGCTCAATCTGTGACTATGTTGTTCTGGAAAGTCTAGAGTAAACATGAATACTGAAGTGGTTTACAGTGTGTTGTAAGCTAGATTCAGTGTACCACTACCGGTTAGTGATTTAGGCTAGATGTGACCAGTTCCCCTATAGGGATGGGCGCACAATAGGCACTCCGATATAGCCTTTTGCATCATCCTTCTTCCTTCAGAACCATCCTCATGGGACCTATGGAACTCTGTGTGAATCATTTGACCATTTCTAGTAGTGATTGCATGCTGTATCAGCCTGATGTGGCCTGCCTGACATTTACTCAATCCCCAATCCAGTTTGAAGCTCTGCTAATGGTATAACCAGGGATATTGCCATATCTATATCTCTATCTATCTGTCTATCTATCTGTCTATCTGTCTGTCTGTCTGTCTGTCTGTCTTTTGTGTATGATCATCTCATTTTTATTTTTGTTTAATTTGGCCCATTATAATTAGCTACTGTAGTTAAACTAGTGTGGGTTAAATTCTCACAGTATTATCTAAACATATAGGCTAACTGTATCAGATGCTATTTGTTTTTGTATTACACAAGTTAATGAACTGTTCTTGAGTACTGCAACGCAAAACTGCCATTCCTGCATTTACAAAAAAATAGGGTTTCTTGAGTATGAGGATTAGTATATCTGAAAAAGCAGAACCACATAAAAATCCAAGTGTAAACACAGATTGATTTTGATAGTCTGGACAGACAGAAATGTGTCAAACCTCAATTAAAACCACGTAATTATTTATTATAAATTTACCTTCAATCACTTCTTTCTGCTTTTCCTTCTGGACAGACTTGACATGAACTAATCAGGCTAACCTAATAGTTCCTACTTTGTGGTACAAACATCAGAAGGAACTGAAAGAAACCTGTTTTTTCCAAGCAAATGTCCAGTAAATGACACACTCTGCAGTTAAATGTCTAAGTGAAATTTTTGTGCTTTTGGCCTTTGATTGATTTTTTTTTTTTTTTGTGGCCGTTCACGTTTGGCATCGCTTATGTAAGCAATTAGAAATTATCTGGTGTCCCCACTAGCTAGTTTTAAGGAATTCCAGAATTGGGGGTTTGTCTTAGTAGTGTCTCTTTCTTTAAAAGCCAATTGAAAGCATTGCGGAAATTTTATCATGCAACTCTCAGTTAGAGATGGTGATAGTTACAAAATAATTCTAATGTGAAACTACATGAAATGTTCACATTATTCTCACAGTATGTCACGTTTATATGTTGTAACTGTTGAAACAACAGAGGAAAAAAGAGAAAATGCTATGGAGAAAACTGTAACCTGTGTTCTATCTGGCCTGTATCTCCCATTCTACAACATCTCAAAGGTGGTCTAATCCAGTGACTGGGAAGACCACTAAAGAAATCTGAATTTAAACGTTTGTTTAGTGACAAGATGCTAGAAGTAACCATTAGAGGATTAGAAGTAAATTGTGGTCATGAATCCGGAATTAACTTGGTTAACAACAATACTCAAATATGTGAAGTGACTTAATAATAATATTAATGGGCTCAAAATGTGCCAAAAACAATCCCCACACCATTACACCACCTCCACCAACCTGGACTGTTTATGGAGTCTGGTCATTCTTTGTTGACCTTTTTCTATTAACAATGCGTTTCCGTCTGCAAAACTGCTGCATAGTGGGTGCTTTTTCTTTATTACTGTGTTCAGAGTAAACTCTAGAGACTGTAGTGCTGAAACCACTAGGAGATCAGCACTTCTAGAAAAAATCCTTCAAACCATCTGACACTGACAATTTTGCCACATTCAAAATCTCTAATATCACAGTTTTCCCCCGTTCTGCTGGTTAATGTTTCATGAAGATCATAACCAATATCTGTGTGATTTGTATTCACTGCATTGCTTTCAAAATTTTGACCTATTAGTTAATCGCATGAATGAGTAGGTATACAGAAGCTGTTCAGATATCTGCTTGATGTGCCATCTATCTGCTAAAACTAAATAATTTTAAAATCGTAGTACACTATATGGTCAAAATATAGGGCCACCGTTTATTCATAGGTATAATTTCATTATCTGACATTTAGGGTAGTAAAAAGGGGTCTTCCTGTGTTTTTGGAGCAACTGTCTTCTCCACTGTCCAGGAAAGGCTTTCTAATAGATTTTGGAGCATTGAGGTCAAGATTGCTTTCAAAGGGTGGGAAAAAACTCTCTATCCCACATCTGTCTTTGGAGCCATGGTACTAACAAGTCCATGTTTATCTGCTCCAGAAAGTCCTTTTGTATTGGCAATACTTTGATATAGAGACTATAAAATCTATGCATGCATTTGCACATCTGCATCAGTAGCTGAAAGTTGCATGTGGACATTTAGATAATACTGTTATAGACAAAATAACGTAAACCAGTGTGTAATCTTGTATTATTATTGTTAAGTGAGTTCTAATGAAGACGTGTTAGCTGAGTAATAATATTAATGAACGGTGAATGAAAGTTCGCTCTCCTCCATCTCTTCCTGCAGAGTGGTTCCATGCGGATCCTGGCCGAGGGTGACCTTCTGGACCCAGAGTTCCAGCAGCGGCTGGAGGATGCTCGTGCTTTGCTCAGACAAGAGATCCAGCGTGAACTAAAGATCAAGGAGGCGGCAGAGCGGCTCCGGCGGGCCGTCACCAACAGGAAGAGTGCCGCTGATGTGGAAGGACAGCTACGAGCCTCCAGCCGTAAGCTGGAGCAGCTCCACTGGGAGCTCCAGGAACTAAATGCACGAGCAATGGCTATGGAGAAGGAGACATCCACAGGTGAAAGGATGACTGCTGTAACATTTTTTTTTATTTTTTTTTTTTATAATAAATAAGCTTCTTTCATAAGCCAGGCTTTGACAAAACAGCTGACAAATATCCTGGCGGATATGACTGCTAATAAAGGTCTAGCAGCAGAGATTAGTGATCAATTTTTTCCATCTTCATCTCTGCTAATTTGTATGTACAGAACAAATAGAAGGATGTAACAAATTGGACACAATCAATTTGTTCATTCACATACAGCCAGATTTGACCCAACTAAATTGAAAAAATCAGTTTGTTCACAAGAAGGCATCGAGGTTCGAGGAACTTTGAGGTTATCACAATGGTTTCCTCCTAATGGAGATAAAGCACCGAGATGTACTCTAGTGTACCAGTGGTGATCAAACGTATCCTATTGGATTGTTTGATACACAGTCACTCCAGGTTATAAAGCTTTTTTTTCAGAGCACTTCTTGAGATTTATTTGATAAAGCACTTCCAGACAAGTTTCTAAAATTCTTGTCTCATACGAAATGAAACTCTACAGCTCTGTACATGTGGATTTTGATGGTTGTTTAAACTGCTGTTTTATTACTGTCTCTACTAATTATTGGGATTTTGTCATGAATTTAGCCTTAGCTGTTGATGTGGCATTAAACAACAACAGCATTTGGGATACAATTATAAACTGAGTAAACTCAATTATAAACTCATCCCAATACTTTGATTTGTGATAGTAGGCTCATAATTCATTGTTTTTTTTCTGTGGTATTTGAGTGGAATTAAAAAAGCTGTCTGTTTTGTTGCCAAATCCATTAATGCGAGTAGGGCTGGTAGACCAGTTAATAGGCCAGCAATATCAAATCTTTTATGTGTTGCTACAGCCCTAATAGTTAGTAATGTTAATAGTGTTATTAATGTTTGGTGTCTTGAAGTGTTTGATTTGCTTGTTTGCAGACACTACCACTTCTCCAGACCCCTGCCATTGGGAGGACTCAACATCTCCACTGGCCAATCGCATCCGCACCCTGCGGAAACAGCTCACCATGGAGCTGAAAGTGAAACAAGGAGCTGAGAACATCATGCAGACGTACGCCAGCAGATCGGTTAAGGTGAGGGAGCTCCTAAGCTCTTGCAGTAGTGCCACAACCCCACCCAGGCTTTGAGCCAGTCTGTAGTCCAGTGCTCTAATACACTGCTAGTGCTTCACATTTCAGGAAATCATCTAGCCTATTTTTTATTATAGATTCAGTTGTCATTATCGTAATTGGTCCGTATTTTATGACTTGGGATGTGGCCAAAGAACTACCTCCTCCTGTGTAGAATGATTAGGAACCTTCCCCCATTCCTCAAGGCTTTATAATTCCCCTCCTCCGCCTCCTTTAAACCCCTTTTATTCTGATGGACCCATGACCTCTAGCGAAGCTGAGATTGTGTTAGAACCGCTGTGGAACACTGTGTCCTGGCAGCCGGTGATTTATGCTCCTGCTGCTGCCATCCTGGAAGCAAACAGCTTGAGTACCGAGCGAGCTTGCATCTCGCTCACACACTCTCACACACTCTTTTACTCACACATACACATCTCCCACGTGAATGTTAGCGGGAGGCGGAGGAGATGCAGGCTGGTTCTGATTCGGTTTCTCCTGTACTGGGCCTGGCGACAGCAACGGGCCATGTGACTCCAGGCCGACCAATGCCATCACGTTCTGGTTTGGGCCGGCCAGCCAGACTGGGCAAAAACAGCAGCAGCACTGGCACAGAGCAAGCTAACTCTTGTGGAGATGAGAAAGAGGGCGTGAGAAAAACTGAGTGTGTAGAAGAGGTAGATAATTGCGAGAGGGAGGGAGAAAGTGGGAGGGAAAGATAGATGGTAAAAGGGAGAGAGAAAGAGAGAGGGAGAGAAAGCAAGTGAACAGGATGCAAGGACACCACAACAATAAGGAGAAGGTGAGAAATGGCTTGTCTGGTGCCGATGAGGGACATGCTGCGGCTTGAGGTGAGACGGCAATGCCTGAAGTCCAAGCACAAACTGAGAAGCCTGACCAGGTCCATCTAGGGCTAGACGAAGGACCTTGACTGAAAGAGAGAACGTCTGATGGGGAGAGCGGAAGAAAAAGGAGATGTCATACAGCAGTGTGAAAGTCCACAAAAGATGACGGATGAACTGCTAAACTGCCTAGAGCGGGGGAGAGCGCTGTGGACGGTAGTGTTTTCACCCTTGTTTTCATCCTATAGCTACCGTATTGATCGGCTTTAAGAATGGAAGGAAAATGCCTTGCAGTGCCTATAGTAGAGTGTCGCCTGCCAAGTGACTGCATGTCCATTGTTTACGTTATATTACTGCCTAAAGCTGCATTCTGTAGGGTTATAGATACTGCCCCCTACATGTAGTGGAATCAAAACAATGCCTCTGTGATGTTTCGTGTTCTGTTTGTCGCAAATTAATCTGTATAAGGATTTTATGGATTCCTAGTCTCATTAGTTTTACTAGTTTTATTTATTTATTTGCATTAAATCTCCGGAACCCCACTTTTATAATTCAATTATAATTCAACTTAATGCAGACAGTACACAGTCTAGTCAGAATATTCTGTGCATACAGGTGGGTCATTCTCAGCACTGGAGTAACATTGGTATGGTGGTGATTGTTAGCGAGTTTTACACTGTTAGGTGGATGAGTGGATCAGAAACAGCAGTGCTGCTGGAGTTTTTAAACACTGTGTTCATTAACCCTGTTACTCTATTAGACACTCCTACTTAGATTCTCCACCTTGTAGATAAAGTAAAGTCTGTGACAGAAACTCTGAATCTGTTGCTGCATAGTTTGTGTTGGTCATCTACAAGTTCTTCATCAGTGCCCAGAGGAAAACATTTGGCTGGATGTTTATGGTTGGTGGACTATTCTCAGGTTAGCAGTGACAGAGTTGTTTAAAAACTCCAGCAGCACTGCTTTATTTCATCCATTTTTATCAGAAAAGCACACACTAGCAATCCACCAACACGTCAGTGTCACTGCAGTGCTGAGAATGACACACCACCCAAGTAATATCTTACAAGTATGGACTAAAATCTGTAATTCTGGAAAAGCAATGTAGTTATGAGAGAGATGCTTTCTTGGATTATCTACAGAACTTAATGGGTTAAAAAATGCAGCTGTGAAACTAGGTTTGTGGTACTCTCTCAAGTTATTTTGGGAGCATTGCTGTGAAAATAGCACAGTCAGTGTTGTTTATACAGTATTATGGAGAGCTGGGATTGCTGTACACCTGGATGGCTTCTATAATAGATATGATCACAAGAGGTAGGAGGCTATAAAAAGGCTTCAGCATAACTGATCTCTTGGTCATCATATTACTAACGGAAGGTCAGCCCGTGCTTTCTGACCTAACATTGTGTTCTCTCTTTCTCTGGCTCTTTCTTTCTGTGTCTCACACACAGTATCTCTCTGGCTCTCACTTTCACTTTTTTAAATCTTTTTTCACTCATCTGTCAATCTCTCCCCAGGACCGAAAGATGCTGTCCACAGCCCAGCAGATGCTGCAGGATAGTCGGACCAAAATCGAGCTGCTGCGCATGCAGATTGTTAAAGTGACCCAGGCCAGAGAGGGAGAGCGAGAGGCCACAGACCAGGATGGTGAGCAGATGTGAACATTGGTCATGTCACTGTCCCCTAATGTTTCCATAGAATCTGTCACAGTAAGATGGATGGAAAATTGATGGAAATAACTGTAGTTGGAGGACGTTTCTCATTCTTTGAAAGGAAGTACAATAAAAATGATTAAATCGTTACTTGTCTCAGATCTCAAGATGGATTTGAGGTCATTAATCAGGCAGGTTTTCCAGAGCAGGCCATTCATCTCCTATTCAAATAAATTTCATATTTAAAGGCTTGTTTTTCTTTCCCATTCAAATACAGATATAATTAAATTCATAGAATGTACATAATTAACCAACATCGCATTCCACTTAATAATTTGTATAAAGTGTTCAGATGACAAATACATTTCAACATGGGCAGAACTGAACCCTTCCACACTTTTACATGCGATTTTACTCGAACACACATTGTTGTCTCTGGCTTTTTATATTGTGATAACCAAGATCACTGATTTGTTGTGTCATAGCAACAAAATCAAAAGCTTGAGTTAACCGTGAGCTCCATAAATAGCTCAAAAGCATCTCTTACTGATGTACAGACATCAAGGCTGTAAGTAGAATTGCTCTTAAAGTTCAACAGTGTCCAAATACCTCAGTTACATTGAACCTGCTGATTTTTTATCTAATCTGTCATTACTTCACAAAATATTGCCAGAGTTGGATCTATATACCTACTAAATAGAAACAATCCAGAGAAGAAGATGTAAAAAGGCAATTTAAATCTGTTATATGGACGTGGTCCTCATTTCAATTTCTTGTAAATATTAAGTACACATTTATATCAATATTTATATATTTTTTTTTAATAAAATTTAACTAATGGTTTGTTTCATTTTGGGTCTGGTGTTTAGCCTTAATATGGTTTGAATATGTAGCATTTTACTTTTGTTCAGAGTGTTTTACTATTATTCTCATTCTCTTGTTAGTCCCATAAAATAAGCACAAGTTAAATCTAAATATTAATCTGAAGGCTGGTCTTTATGCTCATAGGTCGGTCCTCTGAAACCATCAGCCCCCTGGAGTTGAGGATGGAGGAACTTCGGCACCACTTGAGGATCGAGGCTGCAGTGGCTGAAGGAGCCAAGAATGTGGTGAAGCAGCTAGGGGGACGCAGGGTTCAAGACCGCAGAGCGCTGGCTGAGGTAAGCCAGATTTTTTGCCTGCTGGATTAGTGTGTTTTGGTTTTACAGTGGGATTATAGTACAAGTTCTTGCAGTAGGGGTTAACATAACAGCGGCAGATCTTTACTATACTGTATGTTTTGCAAGCAGTTGTATTTCTTTACTTGCGAGCGTTTGATATTCCTAGTTGGTTTCACAATTATGTTCAGTGCTGTTAATAATTAATTGTGCCTATAAAAAGTATTCACTTCCTTGAATAAGTTCCACTATTATTGTGGAATCATGGTCAAAATAAATTGACAGAATAAAATTGTAATGAAAATTTTTATGTTTTTAAATAAATATATGTAAAAAATACAACTTTTCTGAAAGTTCAGTTAAATGCATCATTAACAAATGTAAGGAATATGGCACATCCATATAAACTGAGTGATCGTATAAGAAGCAGACCAATAGAGTGAAGCTACCGATGATTAATGCTGTGTTTGGTGAACACCAAACACTGCACATCACCACAACACAATCCCCACTGTAAAGCATAGGGGTAGGAGTATCATGCTGTGGTGATGCTTCTCAGCAGCAGGCCCTGGAATGCTTGTGTAGGTAGAGGGTTAAATAAATGCTGCAATATATAGGAAAAACTTGGGAGGACCCTCTGGAAGAGACGATTTATATTCCACCAAGACTATTAAGACAAGTAATGATCTCAAGACAAGCAAGGTAAATGTTCTGAAGGAATCAAGGCTTCAGAACAAGAATTTCTGTCTGGGCCTTGGAAACTTGTGAATACTTTTTATAGACACTGTAAATCCTTAGCCAAGGCTACATTTGTATGTGTTTGTTCAGGCTCAAGCAAGTCTGCAGGAGTCCTCCCAGAAGTTGGATCTTCTGCGTCTGTCTCTGGAACAGAGGCTTGGAGAACTTCCCCAGGACCACCCCAAACGAGCTGCCATTAAAGAGGAGTTGACTGTTGGGACCTCTCCCAGTGTGGGCCTGCAGAAAGAGAGACACCATTCTTCGTCCTCAGCATCCTCCTCTTCATTCTTCAAGCCAGCCAGCCTTACAGGTAGGAACATTGTGTTCTTTGTCAAATTCATTTATATTTAATATTACCATATTAGAATACTAAAATGCAGTCATGCATCATGATTGCTTTAGTATATTGAGTAAATCCTGTAAAAGTTTTGGCTCAGTGTAACTGTCTTTGTTTGTGTAGGTCGGCTGGAGGTTAGGCTGATGGGTTGTCAGGATCTGTTGGAGTCGGTGCCAGGTCGTTGCCGGGTGTCATGTACCTCTTCCACCCCTGGCAGCCCTTCTGAGGCAAAGTCCCTGAGGATGCGGTCCGGCTTGTCCACTCGCAGCACCAATGGCAAGACAGCAAAGTCTGACGAGTTATCCAGTGAGTCCCAAACGCGTGTCTCAAAACCTTCTGATGGGCCAGGCAGTTTTTTCAGCATTGATGTAGCAATTTTACTTAAAAAAAAAAAACTTTAAAACGACATTATTTGTTTCACTGTCATTAAGAAGAAGAATAGTGACCATTACATTGCTATTCTGTACCTTTGTTGTAGCTGAACAAGACCTTTCTCCGGAACTGCATAAGACTGCATAACCCAAAGTCATATTTGGGTAAAAATGCTGTAATATTACTCTACCACCTCAGTCCACCAGTTCTGTGGCCTCTCAGCTTGTTAACAAATGCGTGTAAACAGGATCCACGAGGGGGCATGCAAAGTCTGATTTGTATTTACAGCAGTTAAGTAAAAGTGAATTACCTTGCCCATCTGTAGAGGGAGCCCAAGCTCAATGATGTTCCATAATGATGCTTTAACTTAAGCAATAGTACTGTTGCTTTCTTGGTTGCTAGAGTTAAAACAAGTGCATGGATTTGATGCCTGAATCAGTTTGTTTAGTTTGTTTTAGTGGAAAATGTGGAAGCACTTATTAGTATTAATTAATGAATTCATTGATTTTATTTCTTTTAATATTTTTTTTGTTTAAAATAACAGATATACAGTGTTTTAAATGACTGTCTGTATTCTCTCTCTCTTCACTGCAGCGGAGATCAGCGCAGTGTTGAAGGTGGATAACCGGATGGTGGGCCGCACACACTGGCGTCCAATGGGCAAAGAGGCTTGGGATCAGAGTTTCATCATTGAACTTGAGCGGGTCGGTAATGCAGAGCTTGCCTATTGATTTTATTGACCAATTTGACTTGAACAGCATTCAGGACAGGTCAGCATAAAGCTTTAGGGACTAGTCTTTAAGATATAAATAAGTCTAATTGTCCAAGGTGTTAAGCATCATCAGACGGCTACAAATTCTTGGTGTGATTAGACTGTTGGCAGCTAGTGCTGTTTGTCTGCAGACTTTTCCTTGCCTTCATCAACACGGCTTTGCTAGCAAAGTGCGGTCAGCCCCTCAGAGCCTCCCACTCTCTAACTGTAATCCATAACTAATCCCCCAACATCACTCTAATCTTTTGCTCGCCTCAGAGGCCAAGTACGGCGCCTGAGTCCTGGCCAAAGCTGCCTTCAGTTCTGGTTTCCAGAGCCAGTCGTTTGAAGGTCAGCCGCAAGCTGATTCAGTAGTAACTGCTCAAAATGAGAACATGATTTTCTGTCGGATGTTAGAGATGTAAGAGATGTTGTACAAGTCCAGCCCAGTGGGGCAAATGCTTTAATATAAAATGTTACTAGCAGTGCCTTGTATGTGTTTGCATAACACACACACTCACACGACAAATGAATGCCTAAATATGTCAATATATGTATAGGAAAGGCTCTATATAAATTATTATAATAATCATTATTATTAAATAGTAACAATGGCTGCTATTTTTTTCAGGTTATCAAACTGATACAATAATATTTAGTGAAAATGTTTTTAAATATCATGACATAACATTTTTAGCATATCGCCATCCTTAACATTTAATAATGATTTTTTTATTTATTGCTTAATGTTTAATCTGTTTGTGATTAATAAGATCCTAAATGGAGTTAATTCAAATACAAATCTGTCTGGTCCTGCTATAGTCTCGGGAGCTGGAGATTGGTGTGTACTGGCGAGACTGGAGGGCCCTGTGTGCCGTGAAGTTCCTGCGTCTGGAGGACTTCTTAGATAACCAACGGCATGGAATGTGTCTTTACCTAGAGCCACAAGGAACACTGTTCACTGAGGTAGGAGCCCATCAGCATTCAAGAGCTCAGATGTAACACTTAATAGTTTTAGTACAGAAGGCAAATTAACTGTATAAAGTTTGTCATTTGTTTTTTACTGTATGATCATTTAACTGCAGGTGAGATTCATCAACCCTGTTATTGAGCGGCACCCGAAACTGCAAAGACAGAAGCGTATATTTCCCAAAGAGAAAGGTACACATGGTTGTAAACACTCATTGCTATAAACACCCAGGGGGCATAAATCTCACATAAAACAAAATATAGCTTCATGTTATTGTAAGCATAAATTGTGCAGTATTATAGCGCTCTGGGCTAAATATGTGCTTGAACTGTGGGCCTACAGGGTCTTATTCCCAGTAGTTCTCATTCTGTAGGTCATAACCTCATGTATTTTTGGATGGTCGTTGATATGTAGCGTGACCCTGTGGCATGACTTAAGCTGTTGTCTTTAATGCAGTGCTTTTACATTTACTTGAGTAAAAAGCTTAAGTTGATACTATAACTTTTACAAAAGTATTTTAAACCCTAGTATCTATACTTCTGCCTGAATAATATGAATAATGAACGTAAATACTTTTGACACCTTTGGTTGGAGAGCATCAAAACAATCACAGAATATAATAAAAATGAATTACTTTTATTTATAGGTAAAAACTTCCTGCGTGCAGCACAAATGAACATGAACTTTGCCACATGGGGCCGTCTGATGATGAGCGTGTTGCCACCCTGCAGCAGCACCATGGCCATGAGCCCACCACTGGCTGCCTCCGACCTGCCCTCCCCCCCACTGCCCACTGGGCCTGACCTCACCTCTCCACCATCTGCTGAGAAAACTGCCTCATCTACCCCTCCTCCTTCAGGGTGAGACATGGTTCTGTTTTTACTTTGCTTCTATGGAAACGGTAATGATGACATCCAGTGATAAATCCAGTCTTGTCTAAACTACAGTAAATGTTCAAATGTTTATGGACATCCTTTCTAATAAATGCTTCATAAATGCTTCATAAATGCTGTATTTTGCGACATTGCAGTGCACCCATGACTGACACAGATGTGCAAACGCACACACAGCTTGTCTAGTCTCTGTAGAGAAGTATAGTTCCAATGGAATAGGATTCTTCAGAGCAGATAAACATAAATATATTGTCACCATGCCAAGGGGAGATTAGAGGGGTATAAAGCCCCCCTGCATTGAGCTGTGGATCAGTGGCACTGTGTTCTCTGTAATGATGGAGTTCCATCCAATACTTTTTAGATGATTTTGATGCTCAGACATTTTATACATTTACACGCAGTTCATATACAGACAGATTGAACAGATACTAGCAAAGTTAACACAGCAAACAAAAGAAGCATGTAAGTAAGATAAAAGCTAAATTAATAAAGTACAGATTACAATCAACCAGTAAAGTAAAAGAAAACCATAACAGAATAATCATAACAGAAAAATTAAAGACTACTAATCAGACTTTATTTAATGCTAAAATGCAAAAGTAGATTAGTAAAAATAATGATAAATTAATTAGAATACAGATGATTATAATCCATATCATGCAATCAAATCCTTATATTTGATCGGCTACCCTGGATTTCCCAGTACTTCATCCATGTAGTTTATCTGGGCACAAGCTATATGAGTTAATGTGATGTGAATGATTGTGACTATGCATTTTTTTTTTGTTATTAAATTGAAGTTGCTAATTTTGGTGCTTATTTTTGTTGAGCAGTTGCCACATAATTAGAGCTTTGTAGAGACAAGACATTTTAAGGTATTAAATTGAATATTGCCCTTATAATTTTATTAAATGTATGTATTTTCTCTGAGGATGATTTAGAGTTGGGATCCACAACCAAGGAGTACCAGAATAACCTTCAGTTGTGTGTAAATGGATTTATCTTGTTTGTGTTTGTTTGTGTTGTTTGTTTCTGCCTGTAGCAACTCTGCAGTTGTCAAACTGAACTTCAGCGAGGAGCGACCACCCAAACCCCCTCGTCTCTACTTGACAAAGACCCCCTCATCAGAAAGCCCAGTGTCCATGGTAAACCCACAACACACAGCAAATGTCGGAAACTGTTCTTTTTCCTTTTTTAAATAACTATTTATACATCTGCTGTTCTTTTCATGTAGAACTCGAAAGGACATTCTTCAGAAGGTCCCAAGGGCAGAGCTGAGCAGCACTGTGCTCCTAAGTAAGTCAGCCGCCAGCAGCATCTGGGAAACTGTTTAATTCCTGAGTTGAGTGTTTAGCCTGTCTGTCTGTCACTCTGTCTGACACGTTCACACTTTCCACTCTCCTGATTTTCCACCCAAACACGTAATGCCTTTCTCCAGTCACTTACAGGGAGTCTGCAGGTGTTTGAAAATTCCTATGTTTATTTAGAGGAAATTATTAAATAGCTAGGATGTCTTCTACTAGATCTTATATTTTGTGTAACATTGCAGTGCTGTTGAATTTGTAGTGTCCAAAAAAACATGAAAATATGGTTACTTTTTTTTTTTTAGGAAAAGAATAAACTTGTGAATGGAAATTAATGTAAAATAAGAGTGCATTTCAAGTAGTAATGTGTGATTATTTTATTGTAACCATGTAACCATCTGTAAAACTATTTTACAAATCTATGTTGTGATATTATTACAGTATTTGTTACATAATGCTTGTTGGCAGTTTATATGCATGACCACAATATTTTACATTTTAGTTTTATGTTTTTTTTTTTTGTTAATCACATTATTAATTTTATTACATTTTATTATTATTATTATTATTATTATTATTATTATTATTATTATTATTATTATTATTATTATTTTTTATACAAAATAATCTTTGCAAGCTACCGTTTTCCGTTAATATTTTTTTGGGTTCTACTGAATGTGACCCTTTTCACAAAATACCTTGAAATATCGTGATATTATTGTCCAAGTTCATGTCGCCCACCCTTAATTTATGGTGTAATAGTTTGGCTACAAGGTTTAAACAAATATGTCTGATTTGTCATACTGTATGTCATATTAATGTTCTCAAAAATTAAACCTACTTTACACATATTTTTTCATTTTATTTTAGTCTGCTCAATTCTTTTGATATTGATTTTGATATTGACATATGATATATTTTTGCTTTTGTTTCAGGAAAATAAAGGGACTGCAGATGGAGGATTTTAAATGTATCTCTGTTCTTGGGAGAGGCCACTTTGGGAAGGTAGCGTCTCAGGCCTTTTTTTTTTTGCACTGTTGAGTGCTAAAATCATTGCTAAAGCGTCTGTCCGTCTCTCTTTCTGTAGGTGCTGCTGGCAGAGCACAAGAGCACAGGGAAAATGTACGCCATTAAGGCTCTAAAGAAAGGGGATGTGGTGACTCGTGATGAAGTTGACAGGTGAATTCTGGTCTCTTTTGAATGCTTCTAAAAAAAAAAACTATAATGATAAGACAATTTTAAACAATTAAAATGACAGCTTCTCAGTTAAATCAGCATTGTATGAGCATTGCCATTGGCATAGCAAACAACGTGATGGTGAAGCTAGATGGGCTGATGTAATAAGCAGAAATAACTTGACTGTGTTGACATTCAGTATTGATGGTGATAAAAGGAGCAAAATGCTCGCCAAAGCCCAGGCCTATCTGTGTTAATTTAGTTAATTAGGCCCATCACGATAATAGCTGCTCTTGATATTGCCCATTGTGTTTTAGTGGCGTTGTTAATTTTAGTCACTAGCACTGTTCTGTTCACTCCTCTGCTCTCTGACAAAGGTGAGGATAAGTCTGCTTCACACACACACACACACACACACACACACACATACACATATACACGCACAGAGTCTCTTACACACTGTTTAAGGGTCACATCTGTTGTGTGAACAAAAAAAACAAAAAAAAAAGTTCTGGGCTTTTTGCTGCTAATTTTGATTGAGACCATGGCGTCAGTCACTCAATTTTTGTGACTAAGCGAGGGCTACAACTTAAGGATTTAAGGAGATTTTAATGTCATTCGCATCAAGCAATTGTTAAAATAGATATAGATAAAATAAAATAAAATAAAAATAAGAACACAATAAAATAGAATAGAACAAAATAGACCTCAAGATAAATACACAAAAAATAGGGAGAGTAGGCAGGTGGCAGCATGATAGTGTAAATTAAGACAAGTCAAGTAGTTTTATTGTCAATACTGCATATGCACAGGACATACAGAGAATTGAAATTACGATACTCTCTTTCCCAATTTTACAGCAAGTACAGATAATAGATATAATAAAGGAGAATGGAAGACACTTTATGTACAATATAGCAGGGACACAAATAGACATACATGAGACAGAAACAAGGTGCAGTAGTGGTGGGGTGAAATAAGATATATAAACAAAAAGAAACAAGGTATATAATAAAAGAGTGGGAGACACTATATGTACAATACAACAAGAAGACAATAGACATGCGTAAGACGGAAGACAATAGTGCAATAAAGTGTCTCAGTGCAGTTTAAAGTGACAGTGTTTTTAAACAGTAATTGTCCTTGTAAAGTGACAGTGCTGTGTTTTTTAGGTGGTGTGTACTAATGAGCTTTGTAGAAAAGCAGAGCGAAGGCTCACCAACCATTATCCAATACACACAGAGTCCATCACTCCGGCAAACAGCACTATCAGCACAAAAAGCAATCTTTAATAATCTGATCTGTGACTAAGTCTTTCAGAACATTGAGTTTCTGAGAAGACACTATTAACGTGACTGAGCTGACTTATGGTGAAACCAAGTGGTGTTCCTACTTTAACAATCTGCTGACACCCAGATTAAAGGACTTTTGAGATGATCAGTTGAATCTAAGGTGTTGGAAGAAGAGAAAACAATAAATGTGGACAGGTGGTTGTCCAGGACCAAGTGTGAGAAACAGTGGTGTAGCCTAGTTGGTAATCTAATGTTTTATTACCTCCCCAATAGGAAACGAGTGATTTATTCTTTTTATTTTAATGGATCGCTCGAAGTTGTTTTATCAATTATTCGACTAGTCAGCAATTATTTCTGCCATGCCCTCCATCTCTGCTTGCTGTGGGTATGGCTCCTGTTTCTAGCTTTCTCTATCACTTTCAAACAATACAAACAGCTGAACATGTGGTTTAAATGCTGTTTGAATATCCAGAACTTTGCACCTTAAATGTGGAAAGTGCTGATATATAGTAAGAAAATATGTGATCTTTAATGATTGGGCACTTTGAGACACAGGTCAGGAGGAGTGTTAACAGTGTGAGTGAGCCTATTACGTTAATCCCAATTAATGATTAGTTGACAATTAAAAATAAAACAAAAAAATAATTGGTCTAATTTGAAAAGACTGTCTTTTAGTTTTTGGACAGTCTGTGGTACATTTACTTATGACTAAACTTGAACACATATTTAATAACTTACCAGCTGCTTAAAACTGCGTACAACATCTGTGTGTTTCTAAAAGCCAAACATATATGCCTGAAATGTCAAAAGTCATGGGATAGCAGTATATAAGGTGTTACCTCAGGGTATGGCTTGGAAATGCACACACTTGTATAAGTTGTAAGGTGTTATATTGTGATTGAACAGTAGACCGCACATTTGGTGATAATGATTTTGAACAGGCAGCATCTGGCTAGAATTGTGACTGTGGCAGAAATTGTATCTGCAATCAATGCAGGAGATCCACAAGCACATCTCACGGATCAGTGCAGCATTCTTTAGCTTCCAAGGCAGGTCTCTAATATCAGTTCCTGTCCCATTATATGTGGCATGTTGGTGTATAGTACGTCTATTAAGCTTTATTATATTTAAATCTAGTATGTACATGTCCTAAGTGCCGTACTGATCTGGGTACACTTGTGCATATGTTTTGGAAATGTCTGTCAAGTTGTTATAACATTTTCGATAAACATTTTAATATGTCACCATGTTTGTATCCTCTGAACTACAGCTCTGATATAGTTTTAAGTAAGAATCAAGCTAATTTGTTGGAAGCTTTATCATATATAAAAAATGCATTTTACTGCTGTGGATTTCTCCAGATGTTCCCTCACTCAGCATGTGACACAGGTATAAAACATTCAGCTATTGAAGAAACTCTCACAATAGAAATCCACAATAGACACCATGAATTCTGTGAAATCTAATCATCAGTCTGGAAAACACTGGTTAATCAGTGATTTTTTTTCTTCCTTTTTTTAATCAGACCTGTCTTAGTAGTATGTAGGTACAGCATTAAAATAGTATGTTCCAAAAATAATGATTCTCTTTCAGTTTATGAAAATATTGATTTTAAACTGTATATTATTTCAGGCCTAATTTTATTATTTATTTTATTTATTTATCTGCATGTTGATTGTGTGCATTTTGTTTGATACTGTTGGCATGTTTCCCACCAGTTTGATGTGCGAGAAGAGGATATTTGAGACCATTAATGCGTCCCATCACCCGTTTCTGGTGAATTTGCATGGTTGCTTCCAGACATGTGACCACGTGTGCTTTGTTATGGAGTACTCGCCTGGGGGAGACCTGATGACCCACATACACAACAGCATCTTCACTGAGCGCCAGACCCGGTACATCACACACACATGCACGCTTACCATATTCTGCATGCACGTGTGCACACGCTACACTGTCTTTTTAAAGTAATGCTTCTTTATATACTGATCTGTATACATTTATGCACAGTGCTTGTCTCTGTATATGCTCACTCCCTAGAACAATAAATGTGTAATAGTCACATTTTAAAAAGGGGTTATTAAGGGTCCTTAGTATAAAGGCAAGAGTTTTAAAACCATTAGCAACCTTGCCCATTCAAAGAATCATTGGACTGCATAAATGGCTCATTGTCTGTTTAATAGATTCTAAGTTCAGTTCAGTTCATTTTCATTTCAGCAAAGCAGCTTTACAGAGATCTGGACCCAAGCCTCTTTTGAGCAAGCCAATTGTGATAGTAGTGCTGGGCAGAATGAGTAAAAATCATTCAAGAAAATCTTAAAGCATAATGTTGATATACTTAATAGAAATGGAGTAACATGATTCGATATAAAAAGAAACTTAACAAAGTATATTAAGTGTCAGTATTTCTCAGCATTCTAATCATATATTTAATACTACATATCTTAACTGTGTATCTAAGTAGTATATTTTTAAATGTATAAGTTTAAGATAGTTGCAGTGGTTTACTGACTTAGGAAACTGTAAAGGATTGTGTTGTTAGATTTGTTACTTTCACACAAACTACAGTTTCCACACAAACTACTACTGCATGTTTTTGCTTGAAATTCAATTTTATACAGATAGTAACCTAAGCAGCAGGCACAATATAGCAGTTTTTTATATCTAAATTATAAATATAGAACATATTGTTTTTTGCAATATATTGCCAAGGCTTAGTTTTTCGTGGGACGGAAAAAAAACTCCCCCAGAGAAGAACCAAGACTCAAAAAAAGGAAGCCATCCTCCTCTTTTTGATACCGGATAGCTCGACAGACAAAAAACAGGAGAATCAATTATAAGAAAGTGAAATAAGGTAGAACGATATGGCCCTAAAATAATATCACGATATTTCATGGTATTTTCACGATAACGATACTCTTGGTGATACGACAAAACATTAAATAAATAAAAATATTTCAAGGATCTACTACTGTAACACATTTAAAAAAAATTGTTATTGCATACAATATGATATGGCACATCCCTGAAATAGTACAAATTGCAAGAATTATATCAAATTTGTAACAGATGTCAATGATCCAGAATGTCATGATACTAATATGCTAAACATACTCATGCACATATACATTATTATCCTGCTTTGAAAATAAATCTATGCAGCTATCTGGAGCAGCACTTTCTGCAGCAGTATCGATTAAAGCTGGATTAAAACTCTTCTCTATGACTGATAAAAAAATCACATGCAAATGGTTCTTTAAAGAATCTTTTAATATGGGTTTATCTCTGTTGTTACAACTAAAAAAAATGCATTATGTTCGTAGATCATACTCCTTTTCTACCCCATAATCTCTGAATCATCTAGCCATAAAGTATATGAAACATGTAATGTAATATATTTTTGTTATTGCTGCTTCTTCTGTTTTCAATGCTCATTTAATGCTCTGTTGTGTTCTGGACAGGTTTTATGCTGCCTGTGTGCTTCTGGGCCTTGAGTTTCTGCATCAGAACAAAATTGTTTATAGGTAAAGATTATATATATCTGTATATCTCTTTTTTTTCCAGTTACATTGACCCATAACTGTAAAGTGCATACTGAGTTCTGTTCAATTGCATGCTTTCAACAGGGACTTAAAGCTGGACAATCTGTTAATGGATGCTGATGGATTTGTGCGAATAGCAGATTTCGGACTTTGCAAAGAAGGTAATGTCACAAGTGTAAAACACTAGTTTATGTTCAAATGTTTGTGTGGTTGTGAATACCCTTTAAATATGTGCATCAACTACTTTAATTTGTACCCATTGCTGACACAAATGTGTAAATTTACACACAACCTGTCTAGTCTATGTGGAGAAGTACTGCCATTAGAATCATTACTACTGAGCCTGTTAGCACCATGCCCTAGTGCCAGGCGTGGGCTAGAGGTGTAAAAAGAGCCCAGGCACAGAGCTGTTGAACAGTGGAACTGTATTCTCTGAAATGATGTTGCTACCTCTTTTTGAGATGAGCTTGGGATTGGGGATAAGGTAGGATGCTGATTATCCAACATCCTGACCTCAGTAATGCTCTTGTTGCAGAATGCAATCAAATCCTCACAGCAATTCTCCAATATCTAGTAGAAAGTATTTCTGGTACATTAGAAACAATAGAAACCCCTACAACAGGATAAACACTACAGTATAATGAATATACTTTGTTTTTTGTCATAAATGAGTGTCCATGTGTATGTAATGTTTGTTGCTGTTGTTTAGGTATGGGATACGGTGATCGCACGTCAACATTTTGTGGCACACCAGAGTTTCTGGCCCCTGAGGTTCTGACGGACAGCACCTACACACGCGCTGTGGACTGGTGGGGCCTCGGAGTGCTTATCTATGAGATGTTAGTGGGAGAGGTCTGTGCCTGTTTTTTTTTTTTTGTTTTTTTTTGCAGTTTGCTTTTCTAGTGCAACACAGCCTGTTAAGCATTCTCATGTAATGTGGTCTGCTGCTGGGTATTTTTTAAGTACTGGATGGTAATTCAGTTTTGTCCATTTTTAACAATGCTGGTATGAATTCTTAATGTTAAGCACTATAATGTAGGATTTATACAGCTACAAATTCTTTTCACATTTACTTTATGATGATGACCTTTTTCTGTGTGTCCTTGTTTTTGTTTTAGTCTCCATTCCCAGGAGATGATGAGGAGGAAGTGTTTGACAGCATAGTAAATGATGAGGTGCGCTACCCAAGGTTTCTCTCCCCAGAGTCAGTCTCTATAATCCAAAAGGTACCCACACTCACCTTTTTTTCTATTGCTTCATAATTGCAAAACCTAAAAAAAAACAGTCATATCTTAAATACTGCTGCTCTATTGTAGTGTGTTACATGGACAATGTGTTGTGTTTCTGTATATTTTTTGTAGAATGTTGTTGAATATGATATTTTGTCTCAAGATCCAAAAACAAGCACAATATTCTGTAAGTTCTTGTGTTCAGGGACATTTTCTATTTTCTGCATCTTTTTCCACAGCTGCTGCAGAAAAACCCAGAGAAAAGACTGGGTGCCGGAGAGCAGGATGCTAATGAAGTGAAAAAACACCGGTTCTTTCAGGTGACTGACTTTTTATCTTTGCTGACAGAATAAAACCTTGCATTTCTAAAATGCTCACTTTACAGGAGGAGGGAAAAATATGTTAATTCACAATGCAGGTCAGTGTAGGCCCAATCCCATTTCCCCCCTTGGTCCTACCACTAACCTCTACCCCTTTTTTTTGAGAGTAACCCTTTCCTTTGGATCAGAGTTACAAGGTGAAGGGGTGAAATCCTCCCCCTAAGAATTGGGACAACCCTTCAAGCACCTGATACGTCATCAGGAGCGCTTAAGTTCAGCAACCTACCTGCCGCTGGTTAACTAGTTAACTCAAGGGCGTATTTAATTGTATTTCTTCAGAAAGGGGGGAGATGGTGAATAATAAATTATTATTGTCCATTCCTTAATTCCTCTGTGATACAGGAGCTGAAATTAGCTTTGATTAGCTTGTATTTCATTTTTCTGTTTTACCTTAAATGCTGCTGCTCCTGCCATCTGTTGCACCATTTAAGGTGGATAAGGAAAGTTAGCTAGCTAGCTACTGAGACAAACTACTAGCGATTTTTTATTTGTATGCTGGTTAAGAGGAATTCGGCCATAAAACATTGAAACTACTCATTAAACTATGGTAATATAGTGCTAATCGTCTCTTTTAACAAGACGAAGACTCACATTTGTAGGTTTCTTTTGTAGTTTGTTCCATCATCTTACCAGTGATTCTCATACCCCTCGGTTTGAAGTATCCCTCTGAAAAATCTCTGTATGAAGAGCTAACAAGGAAACCCTTACTCTTTGGTGTGCACGTGCAAAACCAAGAGATAGGGGTAAGGGGTGAAATGGGATTGGGCCTTAATAGATAACATTCATTATAGACATCAAGTCATCTTGGAGCGTGCTGATGGAAGGTTCTGAATGATAGTCAGGGTTTAATCATTCTCAGGGACCGAGTCTTAATTTTCATGTTTATAGTAGGATAGAGCTCAGTTTGTTAAGGCTTTAATTGTTCTATTATTTTGTACATGACTGTTCCTGTATTATTTATATTTTTATATTTATTATTTATTTTATGTTGCACATTGCTGTTTTAATAGTGCACACGGCTGCTACCAAAAAAAGCCACTAGATGGCATTTCATATATATCTTAATTAAATTATTTAAATTTGACCATTAGTGCCTAATGTGGTGTATTACTGATCACTTGTATCACTTTACATCACTTATATCAAGCCCACCTTTCGAAATAAGATTTTGTAAATTTGATGAATCAAACCAATGACTAACCATAGACTAATCTAAAACTGGTATAGGCCTCTCTGCTGTAAGAAAAAAGAAAATCGAAAATCAAATCAAATCGCGACCCTAAAATCGTAAATAAAATCGTATCGAGGATTTAGAGAATCGTGACACCCCTGCTAAACACTAAATTATTGTCTCATAAAGACTCTATTTAAGGCTTATAAATGTATGATTATGTTCACAGGGAATAGACTGGGAAGCCCTATTAGCCAAGCGAGTCAAACCGCCATTCCTGCCCACCATCAAGACCTCTGGGGATGTGAGTAATTTTGATGAGGAGTTTACGCGCCTCAAGCCCGTGCTCACCCCGCCGCAGACGCCCTTCTTCCTCGGAGCAGAGCAGCAGGGGATCTTTGCAGACTTCGACTTCTCCTTGCTGCACTGACCGCCTGGGACTCGGAAGAGAAGTGATTGTGACATATCGAGGCTCTGTCCCTCTGTCCTGCTTAGCTTCTCTTTGTTTCTCTCTGTCTTTCTATTTTACCTACCTATGCAGCCAAACCAAGTGAAGCTGGTCCGCCTCCCCCTCCCTTTAAATTCGCTGTAAGCTTTCGTGCAACTTGAGCTACACCTGAGTTTCTTCCAAAGGAGACCACTGAACCGAGAAAGTAGCTGGAGCAGTGCTGCAGCGAGACTCGGGTGCGTTACCAGAACACTGAACTGCTCTGTCTCAAGAATAGAGGACCTGTCATCACTGTGAGTAAGCCAAGCTTTTACCTGCCCTGCATTGCTCCTGATTGGTTGGTACGTGTGGGTGTGTATGTGTGTGTGTATGTGTGTGTGGTTTACTGAATGTCATTTTCCATTTTTTTTTTCCCTGTGTATTTTTCAGTTTTTTTTACTTTTAACCTGTATTTCTCGTAATGTTACTTATCTGCACATTTATTATTATTATTATTATTATTATTATTTGTATGATGTACGTCTTGAATTCTCCAGTTGTTGCATGTTAAATTTTGTTTTTCTTTTTCAGTTCAGTGTGAGTTTATGTGGTCAGTGTAGTCAGTAGTCTTCCAGCTTAGTAGAGCTTTTGATGCACACTTGCACTGAAACTGAACGAATAGTTCGGGATAGATGATTGTAAGAGCAGATTGAGAATGATTGAGACTGTGTCCTTCCCAGAGCTGCATTTCTCTTTTTATGCACCTTGATAAAATGAATGATGAACAATGTTGAGAACAACTATAAACAGAAAATGATGTCTAAATACCTAAATTATATGGTAGATGAAGTACTCTGAATTTTAGCTCATAGACATTCGTCTGGGTCGCCTGGATGATGTACTTGTTTCTGTGTCAAAGGTCTCTCTGTGAGTGTGTGTGTGTGTAACCGAATACATGTGGAAAACGTTGGCTCATGGCTAGTCTCTGAACTGGCTTTGGTCCACACTGTTCTCCAAAATGAAATGAACACAGGGCTGGGCCTGTTACTGCAGGTACTGTTTGTCCTCTTTGGTCCGACCCAATAAAAACAACAACAGTAATATTAAAATAAACAATTTTAGAGGGATACAGAAAATTGGGCTTGGACCAAGAAGGCAACCTAACCAGCTTAACCAGAACTAAAATTACTCCACCCTGCCTGTCTGATTATCGGTCTATCTGTCTGTCTATCTGTATGTTGTCTGTGCACCTGCTTACTGTGATAGAGATGACGTTTAAAGGTACAATATATAATATTTTTGTATTGCTGTATCAGCTTTTAACTTGGATTACTCAAAGTAACCTTACTCCTCTGCCTGATCATGGACTGTCATACTCTTTTGCCTTTGTATGCATTATATATTGCACAGAACAAGTTCTAATCACTATGTAACACTCAATTTAAATAATGTTGATGTCAGACAGGTTACATATTGTACCTTTAAACCAAATGAAGTGTATGTCCCGTTCTGTCTTTAGTGTCTCAGCATGCTTGTGTATAGCGCATTTCCAGTGAAGCTCCACTCATTTTAAAGCAGCTGTGCTTCAGGTGTTTATGACCTCTGAGCTGGACACTCAACTGTAAAATGCTGTAATCTGAACAGGTTCTATGATGTGTTTGTCTATATTTACACTGCATTTGGGTCATTAGAATGTTGTCATTATTACTATTATTATTATTCTCATTATGAAGAGTTCGTAAGTAATGGTTTACTACTGATGCGTTATACTGTGAGGAAAAAAAATGAAGAAAACAAAAGAAAAAAAACACTAAAGTATTTAAATGAGACTTTCCCTTTATACATGCCAAATGAAGGAACAAAAAAAATAAATCTTATGGAAGGGGATGAATGTATTTTCACAAATAAAATACAATATGACCACGTTTGTTCAGTTTATTGAATACTGACACTATAATAGAGTAATCTTTTCAGATTTAGTACAGCATTGCATGTCACTAAAACATTGCATAAACAACTTTTGATCAAAGCGACATAAGTCTATTGGAATTCAGCACATACTGATATACACATATAAAAGAAACGCTCAAGTGTAAAGTCAATGGAAGCGATTCTGATAGTAGAAATGGGACAGTTATTGCTTATTTTTTGTAGTTCTCTTTATATTGCACAGAAAAGACATTCTATGTATTTCATCTAGAAGGGATCACACATCAGTACAGACTGTATTGCACTCGTTTAACAAACAAAACAACATTCCTACGGTACGAAATGAGCTAAAAAGGAAACAGTCAGAGTAATCATCAATCAAGCACATGCACCCTTTTTTGTTTCTGTAAATCGAGTATTGATATGTAGTAAAAGGAAAGGTCAAGTTTATACAAAATTGCTTTTTAAGCTTAACATTTATATATTTGTTTCTGATGTTTAGGTAAAGTTAACACCATCTGCACTTGCAGTCCAGTTTATTGATTTATAAAATACTTGAATACTTGAAATACTTAAATGATTAATTTTAAGTATTACCTTTTAATGATATGTTTGACGAAGAGCAACAGAAGTAAAACGTTGTATAAAGTATTCAATCCAAAAATGTATAAAACAGTAAAACAGCACTCCATCTAACCCTGTCTAGAGAAATTAGAATTGCAATCAACATTCAGTCTCCACTGCAAATTAGGGTTATTGGCAATATGAGAAAAGAAAAATAATCTGTTGGCAATAAACCAATCAAAAGATACCAATTTAAACAGCTCAACAAAATTAATATAATGACAAATGATTACTGCAGGGTCTAAACTCATCCTTAGTTGGTAAGTATGTAGTGTAGAATCCAGAATCATTTAGGGTGCAATGAACATTTTTAGGTATGCAATAAAAATCTGGAAAAGGATTTCCAATCTGTTTATAATCTGCTACAATGTTAAATGTGTAGTGAAATCAAGGAATTTGACTTATTTCTAATTCGTAGTCACATGTCTTTAAATACCTGGACTGTCTAGAAAATTAATTTTATGTATTTTATCTCACACACATCTGATGCAACTAAAAATTAAGCCCTTGTTTGCCACCTTAGGGGTTGAATGATTTGTAAAACTAAAGTGGCATTTTGTGGCAAATTTGGAAAAATCACTTGAGCTGTTTAAATAGGTTGGATAATTGCAGTTGAAGTTTGTAAATTTGGCCAATAACACAATCTGCAGTGGGAGTTGAGTAATTTCGATTGCAATTATAGTGTGTAAAAATAATAAATAATGGTAATAAATATCCTGATGTTGTAAAAAGCCATTATTTCACATTTGACCAGCGATTTCATCATTCTAAATTTTTACTAGACCCTGTTGCTTCCACTATGTTAAAGTGATTAAGTGCTCTTCACTGTCTCCTGTATTTTACAGAAGCCCCTTTGAGGCAAAGAAAGAGACATTAAAAAAGTTGATCTCAGAGAGCTTTAAATACAGTAATAACATCAAACGCCTTCGACTTTTAGCTTAAATACAAGTTTAGTCTTCATCAGTATCTGAGGGTAAATATTCATAAATAAAGGTAAATATTCATCATAAATACTACCACAGATAAATTTAAGAAAAAGTCACTTTTTAGAAAGCTTTCAGAATCTTAATCATTTTATTATGCAATATATCGTCACTGTTGTGCAAAAACCTTATAACTCCAAAAGGCAATTTTATAGAAGAAGGAAAAGAAATCTACTTAACTTTCAATGGAAGTCAAAGTAAATTATTGTAAGAAGTCATTTTTGGTAATTCATAGATCATGAAAACTAGATAAAATGCAAAGTACAAAAAATGGAAATACAAGGTTTTTGCAGGACTGTGACAATATGTTTTTTTTTTATGTTTTATGTTGGGCAAAATATTGTCCAACTTCACATCTGTTCATTTAAAACACTTAGAAAAATGTTCATTTCAAAGCTCTGGAACAGCTGGACCTGTGAGAACAGACCATACAGAATTCTTACAATAAGAAAGTCCATGCATTTACTTAGGAAGGAATAGGTCAATAAAAGGTATGTCGCTGAGGTCAAACTGGAATTCCACCAAAAGCACATTTTTTTTTTTTTTTTTTTTTTACAATTATTTTCTTGATTGACTTACCAGTAAAAATAAGTCTGATTTAAGACGGATCGCAGCCCTGCCTGAAGTACACCTGCTCCCACACCACTGTCCCCCACACGCAGAAGAAGCCCCAGAGGTTGCGCAGAGTGCCTCGGTCGAAGGGGTTCTCGTCTGCGCCGCAGTGTTTGAGGTAGGAGATGCGGTGGCGGGACATGAACTCCCACGTGGTGGTGTTCAGGGACACCAGGTAGAGGTGTGAGCCCAGCAGGAGCAGCACTGTCAGAGAGAGAACCGCCACCACGGTCGCCGTCGCCAGCAGCACGCTGTTCGTTTTCAGCCACAGCTGCCATGTTGGAGCGTGAGTGAAGCCTGACCTGTACGTGAAAAAGCATCAATCGTCTTAATCATATGCATTAAAATTGACAAACCCTAAAAATGGTCACTCTTATTTTTTTTATGGAACAACAGTGGCTGGGACTTGTTTGCCCTCTTTAGTTTCCTTTCAGGTCCTTTACGAAAGTTCCTATTGGAGTGGCGCCACAGAAGAAACTATGAGGATTCATGTCCATGTTGTGTCCAAATGTACTGCCGAATTTTATGTGCATTATACCAATTCCAATTATATTACAATACATCGTAATATATAATGTAAAAACAATGTACCACATTGGAAATGAAAATACCCATAATCCATAATACAGCATAGTTGCTGTTTGGTTTGAAGATTCGTGCACAGCTGCTTTGATTATGAGTGGCTGTCAGATTGTTTCTGCAATGAACTGCTGTTGCACATTATGAAATCAAATTAAATGAAATCATGTTTTCCAGATTTTTAGGACATAGGGATACTCTGTTGTCAATTGTGTTATATTTAAAAAACTACTGATGCAAACTTTAGACATCAAACTCTGCATTGTGGTGTCTTAAAACGTGTATGTAGTTTTTATGTATGTAGTTATCATGAAAAATGAGAAAAGTGCCAGACATATCTTTGAAATACAAGTGAAACCCTGGAAAAACTGCACTAGGCAACCGGTAGCCAGTGACTGTGTGTATAAAACAACTCATTCTAAGCAGCTATCATGTAAAGGAATAATCAAAATGTCCTCAAAAACAGAAACTAAAGAAAAGAAATTGGAACCCTGCTACTGCTTTTGAGAACTGTCACGCTGTATAAAGAGCTGTCAAGTGCATTAGACTCACCAAGCCATGTGAAGCCCCCACAGCAGGACTACAAGCTGAACAGCCAAGTACAGCACAAACCATCGGTGGTTCCTCTCCCCGACACAGTTCTCTATCCAAGGGCAGTGATGATCATAGCGACGCACACAATGCTGACACGTCTGGCAGTGCTTGGATCTCATCGGTTGCTATGAGGCAAACATGTGAATACATCATTACAAATACAGTTCATAAATGTGGGAAATACAATGAGCTGATATTGGACTGTGCACACACCTGCAGCAGGCAGTGGCCGCAGCGCCGCAGACGGAGGGTCTTGGTCTGGGGGATCATGTCCTGCTGCTCCTCAGTGAGGCCGAGAGTGAACTGAAAATATACAGAAATTATACAGATTAACAGACTCAGCAGAACTTGAACAAATCATGTGCAGTAAGTTCAGCTGGTACAGCAGGATAGTAGAGTTATGGTGGACCCATAAAGCCTCACCTGCAGGTCACAGTCATCGGACAGGACGAAACCGGGGTCCATCAGCGACACTGCAAAGTACAGCAACACAGAGACCAGGACCAGGAGCACGAACAGAACGGGCACCAAAAGCTCTCCCGTTTCCTCCTGCTTCCTCAGGTCTATGGTGGAAAAGTGAGGGTGAGAACCTTAATTTCTACATTAAATTGGCAACTTATATTGAATTTATTTGAAAAATGCTTTTATTGTGGTAATTTCCACCTCTGAAGCGCCCTCTCAGGTTCAACAGTGCTATAGTTGATGATGTGTCCGAGTACTTTGGTATTCAGACATCACAATATGCAAATCAGACAATCAATAATACTGCTCCCCCGCTGACTCTATCAGAGGCACACTGCTGCTGCTGCAGCTCAATCAATCAGCTCTCCCTCCTGCACCGCCCCTAAACCCATACATCACCCAGTGCCCCTCCCAAACTACCACTCCCTTTTTTTTTAGCAATATTTTTATTTGAGCTTAGGGTGGAGTCAGCTAAAATCGGGGGGTTTAGTGCCCCTTTAATGGTGTTAAATAAGGTGAGCTGCTATTCAACAAATGTTTGTACTCGTGATCATGTTTCACTAAACCCCCTGATTGGAAAAAGGCTTTAAAAATGGGCGGGGTAGTTTGGGAGGGGCACTGAATGATGTATGGGTTTAGAGAATACCCAAGTACAGGGACACATCATCTTCGCCTATAGCGCAGCTGAACCTAAGAGGGCACTGCAGAGGCAGAAATTACCACAATAAAAGCATTTGTTAAAGGTTAGGCAATGTTTATAAACCTTTTAAGCAGGTCAGCTATTAATTAAAAAAATATGATTTAGGGCTTAGTGGTTATTTAATAAACTGGTGGATTTTTTCCTTAAAGACCCACCAGTGCAGACACAGTTTGTATAATCTTA
Source organism: Astyanax mexicanus (assembly GCF_023375975.1). Lineage (NCBI taxonomy): Eukaryota > Metazoa > Chordata > Actinopteri > Characiformes > Acestrorhamphidae > Astyanax > Astyanax mexicanus. The sequence goes on from NC_064408.1 coordinate 13,554,527, forward strand.
ACAGAAAAGCAGTGCCAATACAAATGAAGCTGCACATGAGCTTAAGATCATGTATAATAGCAAGTGTTGACTAGAGGAACCAGCAGATGCAATCAAATCCACACAGCAATTTTAAGCTACACCAGATAAGACAGTGTGATGAAGCTTTTCCAGAATAATAGAGGTGTTGTTTCTGCTGCTATACAAAGAAAGGAAAGACTTGTAACTGCATTGAATGAGCCAGTTTATTAGCTAGAAGTCGCTGTGTTTACTCAGTAACGTGTAACTTTACGTGTAGGAGAGACGCGTAGACCCTTACCCGTGTCGTGAAGGAAGAGGATGAGCGTTATAACCCATGTCAGGATCACATGAGCGGTTCTTACGAGGAATCCTGAGCCGAACACATTTTTGAACATCCTAGCATACTTAAATATGAGGGTTTACCCGTCTAACCAGGCGTTCAGGCCGCAGCGCGTCCGCCTAGCCCGCCGGGCAGACGGGTAGCGGCATAGCCCGGCTCTCGCTGCGCCTGGAGCGGATAGGCTAACGCTAGCAGCTCGGTCCGCTAAACCGCCCCGGTTTAGCCCCTGCTCTCGGTGTAGCGCTGGATATCCGCTCCTATGGGTTCTGTGGAGCCGCTGGCCCGGTCTCCCCCGGGTACCGCAGGGCTGCAGCGCCGTTTAAACACATTTTCGCGTGTTTTTAGCGGCTCGAGCTCCTCCGTTCCGCCGCGCTTCTCTCGCTCTAATAAGCTTGTTGATGTTCCGCTCAGATCCGCTGCTGCTGCTGCTGTCAAAACCCGCCGCTCCTATTGGTCGACGCAGGACACGTGACCACACGCCTACTAATATCTACATATTGTGTATAAATATTGAATATTATTGAAAAATTACTTTTTTTTCAGTAATTCAGTTCAAAACGTGAAACTTATATATTATATAGATGTATTACACACATACTGATCTATTTTAAGCGTTTATTTATTTTATTGGTGATGATTATTGTTCTTTTTTAGCTTACAGCCAATAAAACCCCAAAATTGGTACTTTTGGCAGTGTGCCAAGTCCTGCTGGAAAATAAAATCCTCATCTCTATAAAAGTTGTTCTCAGCAGAGGGAAGCATGAAGTGCTGTAAGATTTTACGGGAAAACACTGCACTGACTTTAGACTTGATAATAAAACACAGTGGATCAACACCAGCAGATGACATGTCTCTCCAAACCATCACTGATCATCAGTAAATTTTACATTTCAGTTGGAAATGAAGGGACCAGAGTCTGGAGGAAGAGTGGAGAGACACACAGTCCAAGCTGCTTGAGGACTAGAGTGAAGTTTCCACAATCAGCGATGGTTTGTAGAGGTACAAAAAAATATATAATATAATCACATTACACACATAAAACCACTTCGAATTTAATTTTGTTTTGTTCTTTTAGACATGATCACTCTTAATGTGTTTGAGAGCATCAGTTGTAAAGTTGTGAAGAGGTAGAGTTGGTATACAGTGAATAGCTCTATTTGAGTAATGTTCTAATCCATATTATGTCAAGAACTACTCAACTTCGTAAAGAAAATGAGAATATTTGTTTTAGTGGTTACGCAATAAACAAATCATTCCTGAAATCATAGACTACTGCTATAATGACTGCATTGCAAGATATTGTTCAAAAACATACAAAGGTTGTACTGGCATGAATGTGAATAAACAACGAACAATACATTATGTGTCTTTTCAACAGATATATTGTTTTCTAAATGAATTTGTCTCTTTCAGCACAAGCCAATGTTTAAAATATTAAGTAAATGGAATGAAAATTATGATGGCTTTGGAAAATGTTTCAAAATATTCAAAGCTATTAATTTTGTGAAAAACTATTTCTAACATGAATTATAACCTGAAAATGAAAAATGAACTCGATTAAAGAATCAGCAATAAACAACCAAAACAAAAAGTCAAATATAAATATATATATATATATATATATATATATATATATATATATATATATATATATATATATATATATATATATGAGATGGAAATACAAAAGCAAACACAGATTTAAAAATCATGATATATAATTTATTGAAATCATGGGATTGTTTTGTTCTTTTTAAAAAAAGTAAAGCTTTCATTGATATGTCTACACAGTAATCATCACTGTTCTACTGTTATTACAAAATACAGCCGTTATGAGGCGATGCTTCAGTTCCCTTATTGTAAACAGATTTCATTAGACCACAAAAGGGTCTAAACATTTCAACATTATGAATTTTTAACAAAACTCCCATTAACAATAGCTGGAGATTTCAGGTTCCTCTGTTTCAGCAGCTTCTCCAGACCCTGCAGAATATGGGGGGGAAAGAGAGAGAGAGGAGAGATGAAGTGGGAAAAAGTCACAGCTGTTTCTCCAGCCCTCCCAGGGGGTCCCTGATTATCTGCATCAGTTCACTTCACATGCCCATACATTCACACTGCCCTGATTATCTGCACTAAAGCTGTAAATATAAAAATATCTGTCTAAAAAGAGAGAATGCATCAGAACTGTGTAGAACAATCTGTTTATAGAAACTCACACTATTTATTTATTTTATTGATGGCAACTTATGGGCAATATCACTTATTGCTCAGAACCCTAATACATAAATACATACTGGACAACCATGCTTCCTCTAATTCTATAATTTTTCATATTCTGGTATTATATTTCTTCTTATACAGCTCTGGAAAAAATAAGAGACCACTTTAAAATGATGAGTTTCTTTGATTTTACCAAACTGAAAAACTCTGGAATATAATCAAGAGGAAGGTGGATGATCACAAGCCATCAAACCAAACTGAACTGCTTAAATCTTTACACCAGAATCGGCATAAAGTTTTCCAAAAGCATTGTGTAAGACTGGTGGAGGAGAACATGCCAAGATGCATGATAACCGTAATTAAAAACCAGGGTTATTCCACCAAATACTGATTTCTGATCTCTTAAAACTTTATGAATATAAACTTGTTTTCTTTGCATTATTTGAGGTCTGAAAGCTCTGCTTTTTTTTTGTTATTTCAGACATTTCTCATTATCTGCAAATAAATGCTCTAAATGACCATATTTTTACTTGGAATTTAGGAGAAATATTGTCCGTAGTTTATAGAATAAAATAACAATGTTAATTTTACTCAAACATAAACCTATAAATAGCAAAATCAGAGAAACTGATTCAGAAACTGAAGTGGTCTCTTATTTTTTTCCATAGCTGTATTGTTGGTATATAAAGTTTTTGTATTATATTTTCTGACATTTCTCTTTTAAACTTATCTACTGTATATAAATGAAATTAAAAGTTAAATAGTGTAAATGTTAAATTGTTTAATAGCTTTAATAGTTTCAGATCCAATGACAAAATAAAACTGTCTTTCAGTAGATAAATTGATCATTAATTGTTGCATCATTAACAGTCCAGCAAGTGCTCCAACATATCATTTCATAATTACTCTGTAAAGTTAAGTGCCTTTAATGTGAGTTTAATAAACACTTTTTCAGTACTACAAAATAATATCCTCCTCACATATCACAGCATAGAAATCTAGGTACAGAAAGCAGGATCAGCCATACTGCAGCAGACCTGGAGCAGAAAGAGTCAGGGGTCCTTCTAAAGATCCCAACAGCAGAAACTCAGCAAACCCAGTTATTGAACCCACAGCCCTGTGATTAACAACCTGACACTCTAATCATCAAGCCTGTTCAGTCCTAGCCCCCTGTAAAGATTAACAGTACAGTGGCTGATGGATCTCTTACCTCTCCAAAATACGACACAAGTGGAGAGATTTCACAGACTGCTGGAGGATCAGCATCCTGAGCCGTCCTGCAGACAGAACATACAGTCAGTAACTACAATACCAGTCAGTAAATACTGAGTATTTCATATGAACTGAGAGAATATTAAAAGGTACAATTTTTTAAAAAGATCATAAAAAAGGACGATTAATCATAATCATAAAATTAATGTACATGATCCGCATCTCCATAAAAGTTTGGAGAGACATGTCATCTGCTGGTGTTGATCCACTGTGTTTTATTATCAAGTCTAAAGTCAGTGAAGTTTCGTTTTCCCACAAAATCTTAAAAAAAACTCTGTTGACAACTTTCATGGAGATGTGGATTTCATTTACCAGCAGAACTTGGTACACTTCCCACACCGCCAAAAGTACCAATTGGTCATATATAATATTCTAACTTTCTGATAAACAGATTTTTGGGTTTTCATTGGTTGTTAGCTAAAAATCTAAAAAACAGATTGGTCTGGTAGGTTTTCTCTACAGCAAACTCAGTCCCAACAGTGCCAATCTGGCAACCACATGTCCTGAGTCTAAGCTAAGTCCAGCCTCTGAGTGAATGATGTAAAGTGAATTAATGCTGGGTGTGATGTCACCTGAGTTTTGGAACGATGGGATTCCCTTGATCATCCAAGAAGTTGGCCCCAGCCTGCACTGCCCAGCGGTAGTGCTGAGAGAGCAGAGAGCGCCTCGCTGTGGTCGGCGTGTCCACGGGTGCTCCATCCGCATTTTTAAGGGGTGAAAACTCGTCCTCCCTACAAACCTCAAAAGCAACAAATTTCCTGCAAGAAAAGTCTTTAGTTTAATTACATTCAGGTACGTGGAAAAGAGAACACTCTGGTGAACTGACTGCTGACTGATGAGTTGAGTCAGGTGTGTTTAGATTGGGAACATATCAAATAATTTTGAAATAAAATGCCTGCCCCAAGATTGTTTTTAACCCCTAAAGTGTGAAATAATAAACTGGTGACTGGTGCAATATTCACTTTGAGAACTGGAACACGTCAAAGACGAACTTCTCCATTTTGATTCCATTTGGTTTGGTGGGTTTCACTATGTTGCCCTCCTCGTCCACAAATGGCACCTTCTTGATGGCCACATGCTGCTTCAGCTGCACCTGAAACTTCCTGAAGAAAGAGAATGAACAGATTACACAACTGGCATGACCACACTAAAATATCTGTATGCTATTATATTGTAATAATGTAATATATTCTGCAAGGCTTTCTTTGCAATTTTAGGTTTAAAGTGGCACAAATCTGTTTTTTGTTTTGCGTAAATGTAAACCAGATTCGCTTTTTTAATTTTGAGATGTGTGAAACCACAATTCAGATTCTTTTTTTTTTCGTATTTATTATTTTTTATTGCATTTTCTTTCCAATTTACAAGGCCAATTACCCATCCCACTAGTAATGCCCCAATACCAGGAGGGTGAGGAGTAGGAGGCACATGCTTCCTCCGATACATTTAAAGTCAGCCACCGCCTCTTTTCGAACTGCTGCTGATGTATCATTGCCAAGTAGCATCACAGTGCACTCTGAGGAAAGCGCAGCAACTCGGGTTCTGATACATCAGCTCACAGACATCAGCCTTGTGCTGATCTACATCATCCTTTGGAGTGATGAGGGGAGAGAGCGCCATCTACCCACCCAGGTAGAGCAAAGTCAATTCTACTCTCTCGGATCTCTGGTAGCTGATGGCAAGCTAAAGAGCATGAACAGGATTCGAACCAGTGTTCATCTGATCATAGGCCCCACAATTCAGATGCTTTCAAATCAGATCTGAGCCACTGTCATGTGTGAAGCCAATGTCAGATACCAGATGTACCTGTGATGTACATTGTGTAAAAAACAACCAAATAAAATCAATTTAGAAAAGTATCACAATATTTTGTTTTCAATACAATACAATAAAAACTTTAGCGCTCATTGGTATATCTGTATCGGGTGCTTAAAGGGTTGTCCCAATTCTTAGGGAGAGGATTTCTGCAACTCTTGTCAAAAGAGAAATGGGATTGGGCTTAAACCTATATGTGTATCAGAGTCATAAGCCACTCACTGAGCGACCTCCTGCAGGAAGCCTCTGGTGAAGAAGTGATTACAGATGTTTCCAGCGCTGTACACCAGTTCTCCTCCAGGGTGGCGCTGTTCTGCTGTTTCTGGCAGCACCTCACTGTACTCCACCACCTGATACACCCCATCCACACGACACACCACTCCCACAGGCTCAGCTGGATACGCCTTCTCTACCACCTTATTACAGAGAGATTATGTTATGTATAACATTATGCCATGTACATAATGTAATAAACCAACTGTATTAAGCAAAAAGAAAGTCTTTAAATTTGAGTCAAGATTGAATGTCTCTTACAACTCTGAAATTAGGAGTAAAAGCTCTACTAACTTGCTGTAGTACTATTAACTCGTGGTGTAAGAATCAATATAAATTTATAAAAGTAGCACAATATTTTGTTTTGCACTACTGTGTAGATTTTCCAAATGACAGTATTGATTTTGAATTATAATACATTTTTATTTATTAAAATTTTCTCCCAATTTAGCTAGGCCAATTGTCCAACCCATTCAGCTGCAGTTGTGCTCTCTCAGGTCTCCGGCAGCTGATGGCAAGCTACATGACCGGGATTTAAACCGAGCTCCTGATCATAGTGGCAGCACTTTAGACCGCTCAACCACTTGACACACTATTATTATATAAATTTTTGAACAATCATCATTGTATCCCAATCATTGAATTGTGGGGTTCCGAGTGGTCCTGCAGTCTAAAGCGATGTCACTACAATCGGGAGATCGCTGGTTCGAATCCTGTTCATGCAGCTTGCCATCAGTGGCCAGTGCCCTGAGAGAGCACAATTGACCTTGCTCTCCAAAGGGTGATGTTGCTCAGCACAAAGCGTCTGTGAGCTGATGTATCAGAACCGAGTCACTGCACTTTCTCGGTTCTGATACATCAGAGTGCGCTGTGATGCTACTCGGCAAGGCTGCATCAACAGCAGTTCAAAAAGAGGCGGTGATTGACTTTACATGTATCAGAGAAGGCATGTGCTAGTCTTCACCCTTCTAGGGTGATAGGGTGGAGTCCTAATGAGTGGGTTGGGTAATTGACCTTGTAAATTGATGAGAAAATGGGATAAAAATGATAAAGAACATATCTTAAATAAAATATCTTAAAATATTAAATAACTTAAATAACTAAAAATGAGGAGAAAACAAATCATGCAAACATGCAGTTCTTCAGAACTCCAGAACCATTGAATATGTTTAAATAATTAAATATTACATAAGATATCTGAGCAGAAAATTCCAAAATACCACACAAAGTAAACTTCTCAGCTGCACTGAAGCAACAGAGCATTCATTCAGGTTAAACCTGTTTTCTAATGAATTTATGTTTACCTTTGCGCCACAGTCTGCTCCCTTCATCACACAGAAGCCAATGAAGACCGGATCAGCCATTTTTACCAGGATGTTGTCTACACAGTAGACGTGAAGATACTGCACCCCCCTTCTCTCCATGTCCTCCAGGATTTTATTGTCTACAAGGGCACGATAAAGGCCTCCGTTGCCATCTGTGAGAACACACACACACACACACACATATATATATATAACACCAAGGACAGACACAGTAACTGCTGAGTCATACATGCAGCACATTAAATGAGCTTGAGAATGTCAAACTGTATTAGCTTGGCATAGTTAAATAGTGCATGGATGTGACACTGTGATTCACATTGTGAACCTCAAACACTGTTGTGTTCTCATTCAATAGAAAATCCAACAGAACCAAAACAAAGCTTAAAAACAAGCCAATTCCAAATCCCCCAAACTGTTACATCACAGGTTAAGCACGACTGAAAAAACTATTAGGCCTGTCACAAGAACTATTGTATTTTGTTTGGACGATATATTGTCGATAGATTACATTACTGTCATTTTAAAAGCATTTTATGCCACTGATTTAGTGATAATATAACAGCTTTATAATGCCGTTACCCTCTATTTACACAATCTTATAAATTGTCTATTTTTACTAGTGTCAATCATTTAAAAAAATATATTGCGTTATATATATATAAAAAATATATAAAAAGAGCTGAGTCAGCACCGAGCACTTAAAACCGGAGGAAAACAGCAAAACAACAGTAATCTGCCCTTTAATCAGGCATTTATATGGCTTTTTAAAAGGTAAATCAAAGTGTTTTTCTGGGATTAAAAGCGTGAATTCAGCTGGAATATCTACTAAAGTGCACAGCTTTCCATGCGGTTATCTCAATGTGCACGTCCTGTGATGTGACTATTGTGCATGCTCACATCGAGATGAAAATGCTTAAACGATATATTGTGCAGCCCTAATATGCATGTATTTGGTAAGTCATTATTTCATATGCAATTACTGTGACATAAAAATAATAGGGTAGTAAATAGGCTTAGCAAGATAATAGATGATAAAAGATTTCAAACCTGGTGCCATGGCTATCTTATTCTTCTTTTCCAAAATAATCTTTCCATCAAAGCTGACGGCTGGAATCATCCTCTGCTCGAACATCACCACGTTGGATGGATCCAGGCCAAAATAGCTGTTGTCTTTGAAGAACTTCTCTGTGGGCTGCAGGGTAAACTCACTGGTCATTATGTACCTGTGTGAAAACAAGAGAAAATTATAGGATTGTTATATATAATTAAAGCATTATAAAGTAATAGCACTACTGAATTAGACTAAAGTGAGGCTTGTCTGCTGTGAGTATTTTGTCCAATCACAGATGTTATTCCAGAGAATGCAAATTGTAGGCTTCTTTTTTATATACCAAGAGTGTCATATGATCCAGCAGACATAAACTGGGTCACAGTGACACAAAACCATCTCTAGCCACACCCCCATCACTCAACCCAACGCTTAGCCAATATATCATATCATATAAAGCATATCATGATTGCAATACACAATGGTTTTTGGATTAAGTATTTATGATTTAATATTCAGTACCAGTCAAAAGTTTGGACACACCTTCTAATTTAACATTTTATTAATTTTTCGCTATTTTGCAAATTAATACTCATAAGGAATCATTTAGTAACTAAAAATTGTTAAACAAACTCTCTCAAGCATTTAGGTGCTCTTAGCTGGGGATCTGGCAACTTGCGTTTTTTGAGGCTGGTAACTCTGATGAACTTATCCTGTGCAACAGAGGAAACCCCTGCTCTTCCTTTCCTGGAGCAGTCCTGATGAGAGCCAGTTTCATCATAATGTTTTTGATGGGCTTTGCGACTGCACCTGAGGATACTTTCAAAGTTCTTAAAATTTTTCAGATTTAATTGGTGTTCCGTAACTCCCTAAGACTTGCCCCAATTTGAGTTGCTTCATAACTGGCAGTCTGAACACAGCCTATACGGACCTATACGGACTGGAGGTGTGCGAAACTCACCAGGGAACTGTGCATTTGGAGCCGTTTTTCTCACTTGCAAGCTCCTGCACCTTCTGAATCCTCTCAGCCTGGATCTGATACAAGGTTTTGCCGCTTGGAAGCCCAACATTATACATTCCTTTGGGATAGGGAACTCCGAGACGTGTTCCCTGACCACCAGCCAGCAACAGAACGGCCACTTTGTTCACAGCTATCTGCAGAAAACCTGGAACAGGAAATTATAAATTAAGTTTTAACCAAACAACCTACATGACCTCACACATACACTATACGTCCAAATGTTTGTGATATCTATTAATAAATACAATATTTTGTTATTTAACGTTACAATCATTGCTGACACAGATGTGCAAATGCACACACACACACACACACACACACACACAGCTTGTCTAGTCCATGTCTAATCCGTAATTAAACGTAAAACGTTCAATAAAACGTAATTACTAAAATAAAAAGCATATAAAAAATGAAACAATGTAAAAATAAATAAAATAATATTTTTTATATACTTTATTATTATATATACTTTATATATTATATATACACATTATAAAAATAAACAAAAAAAAATAATATAAAACAATGAAAAAAACAAACTAAAAAAATGAAACAAATGTATTACATATACAAATGTATTATATATAAACTACATTTTATTTAGCATAAAAAAATTATAATCTTAAACAAAATTAATTATTGTAAAAATAAATAAAACATTGATGAAAGTCGGTGTTTGGAAACTGTAGATTTTAAATGAAATGCTAATTAAATTAATAAAATAATAATAAAAAAAAGGTAAATCCAGTAAAAATGATAAATAAATATAAGTATATATATAGTATATATAGTATAGTATATAAGTATATATATATATATATATATATATCTACATACCCTCAGCCTCCCACTGTCTCAGGGTCTCCGGCTCGCTCTTACACACACTCCCAATGAACTCCGGATCAACGGGCTCCATCCGGGAGTCCAGCCGCTCCTCCTCTCCTGCAGCTCGGCCAGCAGCCTCCGCCGCCGCCCGGCAGTGCTGGATCAGCTCCTCCGGGTCCAGCAGGGAGAGCTCCCCCAGAAACTCGCGCTTCTGCTCGGCGGAGAGCTCAGCCCAGAACCGCAGGGCGTGGGTCTGACCTGCAGACTCCAGCCCGGCTCTCACCTCCTCTATAGACCGCATGTCTCTCTGTGTGTCTGTCTCTGTGTGAGAGTGTGTGAGTGGGACTGAGGAAGTCTGGAAGTGTACAGAAGTGTGACTGGGACTGAAGAGCCGCTGTAAACCTCACCTGACCTGACCACCAGCTAACTCGTGACTCTGGAGCAGAGTGAAGGAAAGAAGAGGGTAAACATGGTTATGATATGATATATTATGCTGTAATATGGAAGATAGAGAGACAGATAAGAGATGAATGAGACGAATGAAGATGATCAAAGTATGGAACTCCTATTTGCCTTTGATCTTCTCTCAGATCTTCTGGAGAACATCTGGTGGGTTGAGCAGCTGACTGTAGAGACTCAGCACATTCAGTTTTCCACACAGGCAGAGAACTTCCTCTCCTTCCCCTCCTGCACACAAAAACACCACACTTATCAGAGAAGTCCAGCTGATCTCAGCACCAGAGGAGCTCTGGAGAGGAGAGCAACCACTTAATGATGTCTTCTGGGTTAGTTTTGTCAGGCCACTCACTAGAGGGCACTCTTGAGGGAGTCATATGAATCAAGTCAAGTCAAATAGTTTTATTGTAAGTACTGCATATTTACAGGACATACAGATAATTGAAATTACATTACTCTCCTTCACAAAAATTACAAAAAGTACATCAAAATAACATTATACATATAAAACAATGACAGATATTAATGTACAACAAGGTCACAGATATACACATATGTGAGACAAGAGACACAAGACAATAGTGCAATATTAAAGTGAGAGTGTACCAGTTTAGTAATATGGTATGATGGGGGATTAAAGACAGAATGGAGGGAATGACAGTACCAGTATAGGACAAACAGGATATAGGATAGGATATAACAGTCAGTCTTTTTCTCAAAAAAGAACATTATTAAATGTTTCGGCACTGCAGAATTTTTAAAAGCTTTAAAACTCCAGTTCAATCAAGTGATCAATTAATTAATCAGTCACTCAGTCAATTAATCAACCTTTCATTTAAACTATGAGTACTTTATAAGGGTGGCCCTCATTTGCAATGTACTCGAGCCAATACCGAAAATATAAAGAATAATAAAAATAATAAAAAGATTTTTTTTGCTTCCAAATTATCACCTCTAAAATAAAACAATAAATTAAATACATCAGTACATACATATGATCCCTTCATTTCCCAATGAAGATTTGCAAATATATCCAAAACATTCTTGTGTAAACACGGTGATAAATAAATGAACATAATTTTGTTTTCTGTTGCACAAAAAACACAGATATCTTCTGTGTCTAAAATAAATATTTTTTAAACATGTTTAACTGGATACATTCTATGTATTACCTTAAATTACACTTCTTAACCTAATTAGTAATACAGAACTACATGTAACTTAAAACCATAAATTTAAGTTAAACATAAGAGTTAAAACATACGTTTCTTATTCAGATTTTTTTTAATGGTGATTCAGCCAAACAGTCAGATCACAGTATTAGAAGTAATGCTAACGTAAGAGAACCCGCTGGATAAATAGTTAGTTACTGTATTAAAGGAAGGTTTTAGCTGTTCAGTTCCATTAACCCCATTCATTCTGGTCTCCCTCGCGGGCTCCCTCTAGCGGTGATGAGTAGTTCTCTGATATAACGGGGGGAGATATGAAGCGGGCAGTCTCTCCATAAACCAGCTCTCTGCTCAGAAGTGTCTGCGGGCTCCCGTATCACGTGGTCTCAGCGTGTTCGGCTCAGTGTGCGTCATGTGACTCCCTATACACACACACACACACACACACACACACACACACACTTTCAAAAGTGTAGTAATTATTTTTCAGGTATGCCACATTTTACATTTTGGCCACTTGGTCTTAGAGTTAGATACTAAAATTTCTATTTTTAAAAATATATTTTTTAATATTGGACAGTTGTTTCCTATAAAAAAAAATTAATTACTTAAAAAAACACTAAAAACAACAAAATACAGTATTAGCTCTAATATTGCCATATTTAAGAGGGTCTAGTTTTGTAGGTAGTAAAATTTTTCTGCAGTAAAATAAGTTATTTACATTCTGAAAACTTTGAGGGCTTTGGTATAACTGCGTTTTAGGGCCACTCTAAAACACTTATAAAAAAAAACAAAAAAAAATGAAAAGGTTCACCTTGAGAATTAAGACGTAATATTACGAGAATAAATGTTATATTACAAGAATCAAGTTGTAATGTCACAAGCTTAAAGTTATATTACGAGAATAAAGAGGCAATATTATGAAAATAAAGACATAATATTACAAGAATAAAGACATAATACTATGTGAATAAATATTACAAGAATAAAGATGCAATTTTACAAGATTAATGTAACAAAATTACGAGAATAAAGACGTCATATTATGCTAATAAATATTAGGTGAAATATTTTGTAGTTTTATTTTATGTGCGTTTTTTTTAACCATGTCCGCAGTTTTACCTGGTTACATTACATAAAAGGATTAAATAGTGGTTAAACTGTATTGCCAAAAGTATTGTCCTGTCTACCAAATTGAAAACCTCTGGAATATAATCAAGAAGAAGTTGGATGATCACAAGCCATCAAACCAAGCTGAACTGCTTGAATTTTCGCAGCAGGAGTGGCATAAAATTAGCCAAAAGCAGTGTGTAAGACTGGTGAAGGAGAACATGCCAAGATGCAAGAAAACTGTGATTAAAAACCAGGGTTATTCCACCAAATATTGATTTCTGAACTCTTAAAACTTTATGAATATGAAATTGTTTTATTATCTTTGTATTATTTGAGGTCTGAAAGCTCTACTCTAAATGACAATATGTTGTCCATAATTTATGCAATAAAGCAACAATGTTTATTTCACACAAACATATACCTATAAATAGCTGAGAGAGAGCAAATTGTGGAATTTTGAGCTCAAACACATCTAGTACTTGAGTTGCATTTAGGGAGTTCTCTGCCCTATGCCATAGGCAAACTTGTGCTTACTTGCAAAGCAGGTTTTTTCTTAAAACACAAATGTTTTTTACTTTAAAGCAGTAAGACAGACAGCAGTTTAACTGAAATAATCTCTTTATTGAACATTATTTCCATACAAACATAAATATACTTACTCTACATTCATACACGTTTCAGGCAATCTATCAGGGACAACACTCAGACTCTCTGTGCAGTACACATTTTTGCATTGATTATTACATTTCAGCATAAACTAAGACTCGAAGACTCGTGTCATTTTTTCAGCCTTACTGTCCATAAAAGATATGTCTTGCAGTAGAAATATTTGGATATTGCATCTCCTGGCCTCTATCTATTTCCAAGGCTTTGTTACAGACAGTCTGAGCCAATCTGACTCCCCCTTATATCTCATATCCCCATCAAATCTCACCGGCCATTTCAGCCAGTAATTCCCACTTGTTCCATCAGGGAAAGGAGTAAACCACATTTGTCCCACCTGAACACACCCTTGGAGACCCCACGCACAGTACATATTGATATACACGGCACAAAATGCCAGGGTTTTAGTTTCGTAAGAGCAGTTACATACAAAGGCTACCAGTACCAGACAGCGGCTGCTGAAAAGAAGTAAGGCGCGTAACATCAGGCAGCACGGCGAGGGTTGGGGGTCGACATTCGTACATTTTGTACAGCTACAAAAGACGAGTCTGAGCCGGCACAGTCACTGTGCCTGGTAAAGCTCATAAGGGATAGGAGCCACATGCACAAGATGAGCCTGAAGATCTGATCCAGTTCTTATAATAAAGTGTGTGTGAGGGGAAGGGGCATGGAGATTTCACTTTAGGGCATAAAAGTGCAAAAGGCATTATGAGATATACGAATTTGTTAATAAAAAGGAGCGTCCCTCGGCTGGTAAAGCCCTGTATATAAAGTCTTCTACAGCATTAATTGCACATTTATACACACTTATCACTTCATACATACATACATACATACATACATACATACATACATACATACAAACATACACACAGACATGCATTAGAATATGAACAGTGAGGCAAAATCTGACCAGTCTGCGGATTCATATTAATAGTTAATTAATAGTTAAATACAATACAGTCATGTGTTTTTTGTGTTTTTACCCTGTACATTTGAAAGCCCAGTAACAAATACATTGACTTTTTTCCCAATTTCTAAAAACTTCTGCACAGTTTACATAAGTTTTATATCAGTTTTATCCCTAATTTAACTAAGTCAATTAAACCACCCACTCGCTTGCAAACTAAGAAGGCCAGGACAAGCACATGCCTCTTCCGATCAATGTGAATCAATCAGACTCCATCCCTTTTTAAACAGCCGCATTATTAGGCAGCCAGAATGATCCGGATCCCCAGCTCTGATACATCAGCTTACAGGGGTCTGTGCTGACCAACATCACACTAGAAGTGATAAGGGGAAATCGTGCCATCTACCCACTCAGAGAGAGCATGGCCAATTGTGCTCTCTCTGACTCCGGCTGCTGATGCTGGCACAGTAAGTCATAATATCAGCACTATGTTAGAACTCTGTGACCTCTAGTTTCAGGGTCATGTATTGATAATTAATCACAAATTACCAAAACAGAACTTCATAATAGATCAAGAAAAATGTAAATATGTATTGTAGCTGTTTAAACAAATCCTTAATGGACAATTTCTATTAGTCCATTAAGTCCATTCATCGTACAATTTTAACAGTGTAGAACAGTTGCCATTTTCAAATGATAAAACAAACAAAAAACAACAAGCAAAGCATACAATTCACTCGACCTCACTTGCACTTCAGTCATAGGATGCACATAGGATGTACCTTGTTACAGTGACAGCTTAAACATGAACATAAAGAACTGCTGTGGGTTAAGAGAAAGCTACAGTTCTTATATAGTTTATAGTTTGAAGCCAACTGAACCTTTTAATTATTTAAAAATCTATTTATGGGTGTTATTATGCATGTGCATACTCAGCCATAGCATTAACACCACTGACAGGTAACATGAAACATTGAGTATCTTCCTCTACATTGGCATTAGCCAAGGGGTAGGATCTACTGTACATATTAGGCAGCAAGATAACAGTGTAAGGGGATGGAGAACAGAGAATATAAGAATGTGTACAAGAATCAGTGTGGTGGCTAGATGACTAGGTCAGAATATCTCATCATAAGAAATTAGGTCAATCTTAAGGGTTTTTTTTTTCCCCCAGTATGCAGTGATCTAAGAAAGGACAAACCCTCCCATGGCTCACTAAGGAATCCATGGAGACCCCATGTCTCACTTTACAGGACATAAAGGATCTGCTGCCAACATTAGAGGTCTTGTGGTGTCCATGGTTGAGAATGGTCAAAACTGTTGTGGTGGCACAAAGGGAGCCTATTCATTTTTAAGCAGGTGGTATTAATGTTATGGCTGATCAGAGTATTTACATCCAAGACTAGGCTTAATCCCTGTCTGTGGAAGCTTCCCAGAAGTTACAATCTAGTGAGGTTTCTATGGTGTACATAAAAACTTTTTTTTTATGCCATAAAGTTCTAGTTAGAGCATGTTTAAAAACTCAGCATGTTCTCAGACTGAAAATCAACCCACACACAACAGTTGAAAATTAGCCTATCTTGCTAATCTGGCACATAAACAGAAATGTGGATTAATATGCAGTACTGTCCCTGTAAATGTAAATGAATGATGGCCTTTTTTACTAACTACAACTGTAGCTAGTGAACTTTGCACCAAAACTCTGCCCCAGTCATAACACTCAACACCCACAGAACACCCATTCTTCCCCACAGCGCATTCCCCTTTCAGCTACAACATGAAACAAACATCGCACCCATGCACATCACATTTTCACTCTAAATAACATGGTTTAAAAAGACAAACAATACATTTCTAACGCGCATTCTGGTGTCAGTCAGTCCAACACAAAATATTCAAGTCTGTATTTTAGATATATAGATTAGCGTGAGGTTCCTGAGCGCTTATTTTCCTTTTACTTCTTGGTGTTTGTGAAGCACAAGAACGCAGGACACTAAGGCTTGCGCACTAATACTGGGAGATTACTTTTAAAGACAAGGATTCATTTAACAGCAAGGTGCAGAGCAGCAGTCTGAGACAACAGCTGCATTGATCTGCTTCAACCTCCTTCCTAAAGTGTGCAACATGTTTCACCACGAACGGTGAAATACAGCATTTAGTCCAAGAACTTCCGGAAAACCAGTAGAGAAACTTTTTACACTGAATCTGAACTAAGACATAAAGAACTGATTCACTCTGACCCTTTTTACACCTGGACACTTCATGTGATCAGTATCTAGATTTTAAAGACAGGCATTTAAACTTTGTAGTCAAATGAGTCTTGAGTTAGTTAGACTGAAATAATCTGATTGCTAATTGGAGAAGCATGTGTTTAAATTGCTTTAGCAAGAGATTCAAATGCATCCAAGATCACCTCCTGAAGTGGTTTAAGTTTGGGATTTTTATGTTTTAAATGTGTTTTGGGTTCGTTCACACTTGCATATATTTTTATGTGGCTTGGTTTTCCTATATCCAGACATAATCCTGATACTCCAGATGTATAAAGTGACCAGATGTAAACCAAGTTATTGAGATTTTGTATTGTTATTTTAATCAGGAACCAATAAAATAGTTAATCCAGATGGTAAACACTGTCAGCTGCTAATGATGGTGAGTGCAATATGAATCCTTTGTAATGTGAAAACATTAAGACAGACTTCGTAGCAACTTGCCATCAGTTATTTTTGTATCTGCTGTTTACACTAGTAAGAATTATTTCTATACATATAACAATAAAATAAATAAACAGAAACAAATGTGTATTAAATGATTTGGAGGTCCTAAAGGTAACATGTAGACAATTCAACTACAAAGAACATATTCTGAACATGTATTTAAAAGCATTAAAAGTCTCTGCAGCGGCGCTTCTAGGCTCATGCATTATGTTGTTGCTTTTTTTTTTTTTTTAACAAATAATTTCTTAGGTTAATAAATTATAAACAAAAATGATATAAAAAAGGTAGTGCTTAAATAAACATCTTGACACAAAAGAAAAACTCAAGGCAGGGTAGGATTCACCAAGTCAGGCTTAGGCGCATGTTAATCAAACACTGCCTCCTAGTGGAACTACAGGACAGTGACCTTATGAGCAGCTTCTCAAAACTATGAGCATCAGTATCGTGCAAACTCCCTTCATCTCCTTAACTTAAGACACCACGAGCAGTGTGGCTGTGGCAAACGGACGTGCACATTCTTGGTCCCTCGTGAATGAAAGATGACTCCAGTTTGATAATCAGGCCTAAAACCTTTTGAGTGAGACATCCCACTCCAGAGTACCAGTCATGACCATTCGAATTGGATAGTCCACCTGAAAGAGAGGCAACAGTCTTCTCTGTTCTCTGCTCCATCCCGCCTTCTTCCTTCCGACATTCACAGAATGACAGAGTGGACTCCAAAAAATTTCTCATTTCTTTCAGATCTTATGTTGTGGCCTCTCTTTCACATCCCGATGAAAATTCAAAAGGAAAAAAAAAACAAACAAAAAAAAAAAAAACAAAGGAAAGAGAGTTTCTCTGATGCTCTCACCGGGACTGAACCCCAAGGGTGACCTTTAAATTCTCATACACTACGTAGCTGATGCTGACCGCAGGAATAACCTTCATGAAGTTGGGAGCCAGACCTCGGTAGAGTCCCGTGGCACCCTCTGTCCGCACAATGTGTCTGAACAGGCCGCTCATGGACATCTGGGGCCCTCCCTCCATGGTAGCTGCTGTAGAGTGAGAGTAAGAATGAGAGATAGATGTAAATTTTAAATGTATAAAAATAGACCTTTTGGTTCTGAATAACTTCAGGCCATCATTTCAAAAGTCTGAATATATTTTTTCTTAAAGCAGCACTAGGTAGGATTTCCTTGACTCTGTAAGTGTTCCGAGGCGGCCGCGACCAACGCACGCGAGAACTGCGACCTGCTTTCCTGCTTGACCTTTAGTTCTAACAGTTCTACAAGGACTACTAGTTTATTCTTTACAAATTAACATACAGACACTGGCAGAAGCTGGAAAGAGACCGAATATGTCTGTGAAAGCCAGAAAAGGAGAAATTATTACACTCTACAACTGTAGGGGGAGCCCACGAGCACAAAATCTCAATTCTACCTAGTGGAGCTTTAATATAACAAATATCTAAACCATGTTTTGGACTTGTCTCCAGCCTTTTACTCTTTTTATGTGATAATGCCCTTACATAACATATTTATGGAGTATAAACACACAAAAAGAGCATGAGGGTCACAGTAAAAAAAAACAAAAACAAAAAAAAACAACACATTCAGGAGCCCTACCTTGAGCTTGCATGCGAGTCCTAACCAAAGCCAAGGGGTAGCTGGCTAACTGACCACAGGTGCTGGACATGGTGCCACAGGCTAGCAATACAAACACTCCTGGATCTGCACTGTCTGTGGCATACCTCTGAAGCCACGAGTTCTTTAGAGTCTGTAGAGAAAGATGGATAAAGATAGTACTGTTTAGTAGTATACCCATTCCTCATATTTTAAAGGTTTAGATCATATTCTTTTCTAAATTATATTTAAAGGCACAATAATGCCATTATTTAAGCTTTAAATCAATATAAACTAATAGGAAAAACACAGAAACCAATAGACAAGCAAAAGCCTTACAACACAAATTATTAAGGACCAGGAAAAAAACAAAATACATCAAGTAAAGCACAAAAAAAATGGATGCCTTACCTCATACACTGCCAAGTCTATGCCAGCATAAGGGATGATGCCAAGCATGTTGGGGATGTAGCCCTTGTAGAACGCAGCCACACCCTCTTTACGAAATATGTACTTGGCACAGTCCGCAATTCCGGAGTACTGACCCGTCCTTCCCAGGGCAAGTCGAGTCTTCAGGACCTTTAAAGAACAACAAGTGTCTTTGTTTAGATCTCAAGAACTCACTGTCCTTCTCAGAATGCCACTTTGTGGCAAATAACAAGCTATCAACACATGGCTAATTAAGAATACATGTTTTCGAAAGGCCTTTTTTTAATATATGTGTGTGTGAGGAAGCTGTACTTTAAGAACAACCACAAAATACACGATTATACAATATTAATTTAGGCAAAGTTGAAGAATAACGCCTACTTTAAGGTGGCTTTTGAAATGGAGCTGGCATTTCAAAGCAGGTGGACATGGTTTTCTCCATAAACACCTGTGCAAAGATCTGTCAGTTCCACAAACAGACGGAAAATTAACAGCATTCTACAGGTTTCCCTCTATTCTCTCACCTCCATGGGATAGATGCTGCTCTGTGCAATAGCGCCAGCCAGAGATCCTGCAACCAGCCTCTCCAGAATGCCCAGGGTTTCCTGATTGCTGCCTATGAGTCGCTTTATCTGTTGAGATAAAGCCAAACGCAGAACATTCATTAAATGATAAAAAGTAATTACAGTAAATAGCACTGGCAGTTTGCCCTGTTCATGTTTATTATGATTATGTGATAATAAAAAGCTTATTGTGTGACAGACATAACTGAAGGCCAGCTGAAACAGCTGTAATACGATTACACACACTAATTACCTGATGACTTGATAGTTATTTGCAGAATACCACTGTGAAGGCTTTATTAATTCCTGTGACAACTGAACCTTAATCAGTCTCAAGACTAGAGAGATGTAGAGAATCCTGAACACACTAAATTGCACTTTACAGTAAAGCTTACCTGCTCGTATGCCATGAACTTTATGGCAGACTCAGGTGCAATCTTCAATACGTTCATGCCATTTCCTCGCCATAGCGACCGGATTCCTCCCTCGCGGATCATCTGAGAGAAACCACCTGCAATGCACATGGTGTTGCTACGAGAGGCATGGACCTAAAAACACAAAGCAATCAGTGAGCTAAGTTTAAATATAGCCATAATATAGAGTTGGTCTCCCAGACAGTAATTAAATTCAGATTATATATTACACTTTACTTTTAATCTTAAAAGTCTTAGTTTGTGGTTTGATATTAATAAAAGTAAATAAATGCACTGGGATATATGTAAATTGATGGTAAATTAAAATAAATTAAACTAAGGCGTGGGAAATCTTGTAAGTGAGGCTGGATCCTGGCCAATGTGCTAATGGCAAGGCAACGTGAATTATCCAAGTCTGAGCGAGACCTGCTAGTGGGTGACCGATGGATGTTACATACTATCTTTGAAGTTGTTTTTTGATCTTTAATCCTCAGTATCAGTAAAAGCATATCATTACTTACTAATTATGTTATGACTACAAAAAGTCATGACTGACAATAATTTACAGCATGTCCCAATCATGCAAGCAATTTTTTTATTAAAAAAAAAAAAAAAAAAAAAAAAAGTGTCGGTGATATCTTCTTTTGGCAGCAATACTTCAAACTTTTATTTATATTTTTAAGGAGCATTTTAAGGAGCTTACGTCTGTGGGGACACAGGTAAGTTAAAATGATGATCTGACCACAACATGTAATTTACAAGCTTTACTGCAGACTTTTTTTTTTAGGGTGGAATGCACAGGTAAGATGTTCCTGTTATGATCTTAACTTCTCTTTCTTCTCCAGAACCTCACAAAACCACAGTTTAAGAATTTGTGCCAAATGTGGATTTAACAGCAAGTAATAAGTGATACCTTGAGGAATCCTCTAGAGGTTTCTGGCCACCATAGTAAGTTTTTTTTTTTTACAGCATGATCTGCATTATAAGGATTACTTGGACGTTTTAAAGTGACATTTGAAATTATGGGGCAGATTCCCAGGCAGGAATTAAACTGGTCTTGGACTACACAGCATTTTGGATAGAGATTTCCATTAAAAGGTCTGGTTTCTCAATATTTTCCTATGTTATTAACTAATTCAAACGTGTCAGCATTGCTGTTCTTCTAGCACTGGTGGAAGGAACAGCGTGTAACCCTGAAGTTAATTAATAATCACTTTCCAGTCTTCTGTTTTTAAATGACATAACAGTTTCCTTGCTTTACAATCCTACACATTTTTCTAGAACTGCTCCCTAAGCTCTGTAGTCTTGAACTTTTTCTAAGCTCCAGAACTACAATTGTTGTCTAGCTTTCATAGTTGAGCATTTAAAAAAAGACTGACTACAATTCACTGTAACTGTAAAAAGACTACAAATTCAACCTTATGACTAACAGGAAACCTTGTTAAAACCATACAGTGACCATACAGTTGCAGTCCTGTCCCATGACTGTAATGAAACTTAATTTTACCTTTCCCCTACTTAGCTATGTAATCACTAGATAATTCACCCTCCATCCCATAATATGCAACTCATTACTCATGTTCAAAAGTTGAATCGGTCAATGTCATTATTTATGGCTCAAAAACGCTGGCCTCAATAACAGCACAAAGCGGTAGTGTTTAGGGAAAGTCATAAGTTAATAAGTTAGTAAGTTCAGGTCTTATATTATGACGCTTTCAGCAACTTATACTTAGTGTGGGGTCCTTACCTGCATGAGCACCTTCAGTCGATCCAGCGGGGCGGTACAGGTGCGGGACACAGCGCCTGCCCCACCTCCTGCCACTAAATGACGCCACCACATGCCGGTCTTCTTCTCCTCTGCTGTGAACTCATCAGGCACCATCAAACTCTCCCCCACATCAAATATCTGAAAGCAGTAGGCAACATTTTAAACGTCAGAGGAGAAGAGTCCTGTGTCAGCGATGGTTATGTTAAAAAAGGTTAAGACTGAGTTGGATTTGGTTTCATCTTGCGGATTTAAAGGGTGGAAAATGCCCAGATGCAGTTTTACAAGCCTAATTACCTAATTCCAACTGTTACATTATAATAAAAGATTACTAGATTTGATATGATTTTCCTGTCATGGTGGGCAGGTTTATGTGACTATAGAACTATAGAAGATCAAAGAAGCCGCACAGCACAGCGCAGCTTTTTTTTTTTTTTTTAGCTCTGTAATCCTGTGTTCACACTGGAAGGGGTCAAGTAGCTTGTCGTTACGTGTTTGGCTCTTGTGGATGTCTTTGAGGGTGTTTACTCTGTGGCGATTGGGTGTGTATGGACATGGCCAGTAAGCATTTAAGCAAGCTACCCATCAAGCTATCCACTAATTTCTTCTAAGCTTTTTTTTTTTTTTCCCCCAAACTACCCCCTGAAATTCAGCAAATATGCATCATATAAAACAAAAATGAATAGGCAGCAGATATAATGCTCGTGTTAAAAAAAAAACACACTGCTGTGAATATATACATAGTACAGTTGGAATTAAGCATCATAATTAATTTGCATAAGAGAGACAATTTCAACTGTTTGTCGTCTGCCGCTCATCGCTGCTTCAAATCCGCCCTCCCATAGGAAATTAATGGCTGCCTGGCACTCTGTCTTCTGCCAGTGTGAAAGCAGGGTTACATTTTTTCCAAGACTGAAAAGATTGTGTCCAGTTATCTAGTGGTAGCTTTTAGCCTAGCACAGATACCAGCTCATTTCTCTAGCAATACCACCTTGCTCACATTTTTAACTCCCTTTTCTGTGGACATTAGCACAGGAAAAGCCACAGTCACAAGGCCATGTTGCTAAATGTTGCTAACCATGTTGCACGAGGTTCCTAAATGCTTCTACTTTTTAATAATAACGCTCACAGCTGATGGTTTAATATCTAGTTTGGTTGGTTGTTGGGGTTTTATTGCCACTTTAGCACATATTTGGCCATTTGTGGCATACACTTGGTTTTATAAGTCCAGACAGAGCAAAGTTGTTCAAAGATTCTAGCTTGATAACGGAAATATATTTCGCTACATATGTATTAAATTAGGTGTTTGAGGTTAAGATGCGATAAGAACTTTAAAGTCTT
Organism: Astyanax mexicanus; assembly: GCF_023375975.1. NCBI lineage: Eukaryota > Metazoa > Chordata > Actinopteri > Characiformes > Acestrorhamphidae > Astyanax > Astyanax mexicanus. Next base: position 13,577,800 of record NC_064408.1, read on the forward strand.
CCCAGGTGTTTTTTTTTTTTCCAAAAAGGTCTTTTATGTTCTTTTCTTGGTAGTAAGATCGTCTTATATGGTTATTGGCAGGACAGTCTGAATATCTAGGAGAGAAAAAAAATTACCAGCTGACTTGTTGCAACTGTGGCATCCTATTACAAGACCACAAAGGAGTTCAGTGAGCTGCATGAATAGGTGCATGATTAAGAAAATTTAATGGTTAATAAATGAGTCCTCATATCCCCCCCCCCAATATAGTGTATTTGGGTAACGCCAGATATATATATATACAAAAAAAAATCCATGCTTCATGCAGCTTAAGACTGATCACACGGTCTTACACTCTCTGTTTATAAGTGATAAAGTCCTGCTGGTTTTATCTTGGAGAAAAGAACGCAGAGCAAGCAGGGTGGAGGACCGAGACAGTCACATGCCTGCCATGACCACCATGACGTAACATTTATCAGGTAGGATATTGCTTCCTGTGAAATATTTGATACTTATTTATAGTTTCTTCTAATTCTACAACCAAAATAGTAGCATTTTATTTGGCACATTTAATGAGTACCACAAAAACCTGACCTTGCAGCTCACTTTCCAATCTACTAGCAGTCATTTACAGGTGAGACACGGCCAGTGTCAAGTACATGTGAGCGTCCCAAGTCACTTAAAAGGATCAGGCAGCCTGACGTAGCATGTCAAACGGATGTACCAGTGATGTTAATGAAAAAAAAAAAAGTGTCACTGTTTAGACTGGTCTGATCAGTTAACAGGATTACACAGGAAATCAATGGCCCCGGGTGTCCCTTAATAAGGTTGCATTTCCGCTGCACACAAACACTAAGCACTAATTCAAGTAAAGATTAAAGAGCATGAATGACTAAGCGGTAAATGCAGTTCCTAATAGTGCTGCACAACACTTGGGGGGGGGGGGGGGGGGGGGGGGGGTGACCACATAGCATAATTTTGTTGTTTTGCAATATTAAAAAATGCTTAATTCTTTACCAGGTTTAGGCCTGTCACTTTTGGGTGATTTAATTTCCCAGGATTTATTACAATAAACAATAACACTGGTAATACTGTCATTTTAAGATCTTTTTATGCCACAGATATAAACACAATATAGTACAATAATGATGCATTTACAGATTACTTATAAAAAGCAATTAACTTTGAATTATTCCTTATTAATAGATAAAACAAATAAAATAAATCTTATTCACACGAATAGGCTGTTCTTCCCAAGTAAACAAAATAGACAATATTAAGGTTAGAAAAATGATTGAGGTTATATCTGTAGATTGATGATACTATATGACGACAAAGTGAATAGTAAAATAAATAACAGTGTAGATATAATCTACACATAATATAAGCTGTGGAAAACGCTAGCACAGCGAATTTCCTTAGGTATAAAGCTGCAAAAGTATTTAAAAAAAATAATCTGACATTATAAAAGACATTGCCAGTCCTGCAACGTGAATATTTTGCATGTGCACATTTCTATGTCAGTGCTATAAACATACCTGTTCCTAGTCCTAAGGGTCAAGTGTTTGATAACTGACAGTAAGGAGTAGGACACCAGGACAGAGACAGTAATCAGGTACCGCCTTCTTTACCTCTCTTAATGACGCAGGCACAGTTCACCTTGTAATTTGTTACGTAGCCTTAAGAACCAACGTCATAAGCCCAAAATAGCCCTGAAAGCTCATTCAGAGAAGGAAGTAAACAGCACAAAACTATACCTCACTAAAAGGAGCGTGAGGACTAAAGGGCTATATTTTAGATTACCGTTGAATGCTTCCAGTAGAGGATGATTTCAGGGATGTTGTCAGCTGGGTGAAGCAGGTGGTAGTCCCTCCATTCGTTCCAGTCGATGGTCATCGTCCCGTTCTTGTCCATGCTGTTTAAAGAAAAGAAAGAACCAAAAATAAATATTTGGTTAAAATTTGATTTGTGATTTACAGCAGCTCCAGTAGATGCTCTCCTTATAATTAAACAAACAGCTCCTGTTTACAGCCATGTGGATGAAACTGAAGTTTTAAACATGCTCTGAAATATCCAAAAAGATCACAAGAGGGAAAGAAGAAAAAAAAGAGAACAAAAGAAAGAGAGATATACAGCATTGGCTTACATGTTTTTTCATAGAAGGAAATGAGAGTTGATTTGCAATGAAAAACAGGAGCAGAAATGAAAGGAGGAGGCAAGCCAAGCAGTAGAAGAGAGAAGACAGCTTACTTACTACATTATAGGGGCCAAGATATGACCCCTCCTAATTCTGAGAAGACATGGAGAGGAGGAGGGACAAGAAGAGCAAGACAGTAATCACGAGTGTACAGAGCGAGATGCAGTGGATCAAGAGGATCAAGAGCAATAAAAGACACACAGCACAGTTTAGATGCAAAAACACAAACAAACATTTGAAACACATGAAAAATATGTAAATAAACAAATAGATCAAATAAAGTGTGCAATTATATTTCAATAAAATGGTTGCAGTTACTGACAATAATAATAGATTTTAAGAACTAAAGCTAAATATATATGCACGTGTTGAATTAAACACTTACTTCCCTACACTACTTTTGATGCAGATATCTACTATTATACTATTAATTATAAATCATAAATAGATATACAAGTAGAGAATACTATTTTTAAAAGCCTCATTTTCACTTTGAGTAGCTTTACTTCAATCAGAATAAAGAATCAGCCATATTAAAAAAAACATGACCAAGTAAAAACCTTATGCGATTTATGTAATCTGAAATATATCATGATAAGATTTTTCTTAGACGGACCTACCTAGACGGATGCTTTTACACTGTTATAACAATTGGTTCAATTGTATTGCTTGGACACCTGAAGTGGTTTGAGCAAATTCATATCAGATTAGTACCTGTTTTAATGTGTTTACCCTTGCAATTTTATGGGGCTTGGCTTTATTCTAATATAATACCAAAGACTGATAAAGTGACCAGGTGTAAACAGGGTCCTGTTCCAGGGTCTAGATTTCTCTTACCTTCAAAATTCTAATCTCGTTTGATGTTTGATGTAATCTAAACATTCTGTATGCATGAAAGTCATGCTTCAATATCTGCTCAGTGCGTTTCACTCTTTAAAAAAGAGAACTGGGTAGACGCAACAGCTTGTGAGAGTTTAGATTCTCTGCCTGAGCCAGAGCCAAACTTGGGCCTGGCCGGGCCAAGATTTCCCATCACTTTCCTTAGGCCGGGTTGGGCTCAAGAAAATGGTCTGAAGTAGGTGGTAGTATTTTTTAATGATACTTTTAATATTATATATAGCTATGGTGTGATAATCACAATATAGCAAAGTAATAAATTAAACTGTGTTTAAAAAAAAGTTAGAATGTTATAATCAAGCAGCTCTGAGGCTCACGCACACACAAGCTCCTCCACTTGTTGACTTGCAGCGCTACGAGTGTTAAATAACAGGCCTATGCTTCTTCAGTGTTGCAATGTTAATCAACATAATTCTTAACAGATTTCGCTCATTCGGGTTGGTTCAGGCTAGAGCAGAACGTGCCCGAGCTAAGCTCTACAGCTGGACAGGTTAAACGACATATTTAGCCTGGACATACTGAACTCACCTCTTGAGAATTTTCTCAGCCTGCTGCTCCGAGATGTGCACACCCAGGTCTCTCAGCGACTGCATTATCTCCTGTGAGTCGATGCACCCTGCAGAGATAAAGATCATTTAGAAGTTCTGGTACATACAGAACGTTTCTCTCTCTCCTTATCTAAAATATAGTCAGTGGCCCTTTTTGCAGATCCAAAGCCAGTAACAACATAAACGATGCAAACGCGACATATAAAGAACCCATATAAACACAGTGCCTACTGCCTACCATCATTCTTCTTGTCTAAACTTTTGAAGACCAGCCGCAGCTTCTTCTCATGGTCCCTCAGGTAGTGCACAAACTCCTCGAAGTCCAGCTGGCCATCCAGGTCCTTATCTCCAGCTTTCACGATTTTCTAAAACACACAAAAACATGTGAATTAGAGCAAAGGTCTTGTGAACGTGTCCAAAACGGAAGGGTCTGGAAGTCATAGAGATGATGGACTTCAGGAAGACTACCGACATATGGGCTCTGTTTAGTCAGGGACACTCTGAAAGGTTTGCTGTGTACACCATCATATCCATTAGCACTGTTTGGAGACATTACAAACACAATGTATTTAGTGGAGGAGCCACAGGCTTTCAGAGGCTGAGTGCCTAAAAGAGATAGCGGTGCAAGGGCTCTGATTCAAACCATTGAGTTTAAAGAGCTTATGGAATGGATAAAACGGAGGTGATGGTTTAATTTTTAACTAAAGCCCGAGGAGAATGACATCACTACGTTCATATTGCAATTTATTCAGACACTACCTAGAACTACCCGTTCTGAGTATATGCCGTTCAGACTTTACTATTAACTAATTATCTGATTTTTGGATAACACCTTGGGCAACAGGAATTTTCATTACTAGAAAAAAGTAAAATATTTAACTATTTCGCAGAATATTTGCAGCTGCTACAGGCTATTTCATGCCCTGGTTAATTAATGTGACCAAATAGCTCACAAATCTTTTAACCCTTTAAGAAATTGTTGAACCTCCAATTATTTATGATTTTAACTTATATATTTTGTTGCGTTTCTTTCTAACTTGATGTAAATTTTAACTGGAACTGCACCACAAGTCAGATTTCCAACTTGGAAAACAAAGACAGCATCACAAACCCAGGTGATGAGTTTAGGATCCAAGATGAGTGCACTGCACATTAACAATAGTAAAAAACAGTAGTTTTATACATTTCTTAGAGCTTCTATACTCTTGTGTTTCAGTAAATTAGACACACACAGACTTCTTTTTATATTTTTTATGGTGCACAGATGCACAAAGTTCTGCATAATGCATTATGAATAATGCTAAGCAGAGACAATGCAAATGATTCCTTTGGACATAAATTAAACCGAGATACGTTCTACTTTTTGTCATAAAACACAGTTAAATGTTCTAAAATAGCCTAAAATTGTGTGAAATTTAACTGGAATGGTGTCAACATTTGCAGATCCAATTTGAGAGTAGTGTTTTATTATTTTTATTGATATTTTATATTATATTTTTTATTATTATTATTATTATATTTTAGTGTATCGTGTTAAATGTTATCATATCAAACAAAATACTTTTGTAAACATATAGAGGATATAATCAGTGTTAAAAGATCCCTGACCCAACTGTACATTTGATTAGTATAAAAATCCTGATTAATTGGATGTTGTGCAGCAAAAACTGAATATAACCTTTGTACTGTGTTTGAGTAGCAGCTTTTAAGAATCTTATACTGCTGATGCATGCCTGCATGTCAAATACTGCAATGCAAATTATGTATCTTAAAAATATAATTTCAATTTTATGAACTAATGTAATAATATTTTTACCTCATCGCCAAGCTATACTTTCAAAGCAAATGTAATGCAGCATTATCATGTCAGTGCTGAGACTTTGTGTAGGTGATCAAGAAAGACACTTTCTTTCTTCCTTGTCACAGGCTTTAACCTAGTATTGGATATGCTAGTAATAGATATACACTGTAATGCTTGTATTTTTTTATATAAATTTGACAGTAGCTTTTACTAAAGTGACACTAACACTCTTGTCCTTAGAAGCTACTTCCAGACAGCCACTGGTAATCAGCTGAAGCGCATACTCAATGACTTTCAAACCGTTGTGCAATACATGAACTGCTGAACTCTAGGAGTGTTGGAAAAATGCCACCTTTTTTTAAATGAATCACTGAGCCAGATATTATAAGTGAACTGAAACTAGCAAATAATAATGTAGCACTAAACATCAGTCTACAACCAACTCTTACTCAGACTCTTACTATTATCCCTTTTCATTCCTGTTCCTCTACTTAACCAGTAACTACTGCATCCACATTCAGTACAGCCAGGGTAATGGGTGCGATATTCCAAGCAGGTGTGAAAATTGCAGATTATAAACAGATACCATTCTCTACTTTTAAAAGACTGTTTAAAAGACTATTTTTCATCTCAAATTCTATCACCAAAAAAAAAACACTTCTTAAACCTTCTCAAATCTAGCACAGGTATTCTGGACTAGGGCTGAGAATTTTTTTTTTTACTTCAATAGCGAAGATATACAAAAACAATACTTTGGCCAAAAAAGTGATTTTCTTTTGCCTGAAGATGAAGTATTCATTGAAACTTTAAAACAGGTCACATCTGGAAAAACATAATTATTTTGTATTTTTAGCTGAAAATACCACAGTTTTGCAGTGATTAGTTATTTGTATTAATTAAATTAACACATTTATTCATAAGTTATTTACAATAATTTACAGTAGTATTATGTGCCTGCTATTTATGCAAGCCCATGTGAGTTTTTGGCTTTTAACAAGTTAGCTAACTATTTTAATGCCTCCATGCTGCTCTAACTGTCTACAATTGCCATCCAAAGCACACTTACTTGGATTTGCTTATTTAGTTGTATTGCTTATTCAGTGCATAGTACTGGAACTTTCAATGCATCAAGCAACTCTTCAGCTCTCTATTCTGGACTTTTACAAGTTGACAAATCAGATACAAAAAAACTACAAAAAACAGAGGCTAAAAGCCAAGTCTGATCCACCGCTGACCACTATCGGCTAGACTGCCCTTAAAAAGACAGGTGTTAAAGATACTGCAGTACTGTACACATCAGGATCTGAGAACCATTAAGCCAGACAACAGACTCAACCCCAGCAGACAAGTGGGTCAAGATAACTGTACAGAGATAAAGAGAAGGGAGTTATAAAAAGATACAGGTGCTTCCTGAGCAAAACCTGCTAATGGACCCTCTCTGAAGGAAGAAGACAAGGAGAGGTGTTTAACTGCCTTTTATATAAAGAGTATAATTTCCATTTAGAACAAGCAAGGAGTCTCTACCTCTTAAAAAAATGTATCATTATTACTGAAAGTAGAAAATATTACTACTATATTATATCGTATCAAGTTATTATTTATGTAATTTGAGGTTTCTGAGAGTTCACTATAGAAGAAAAAGTACAGTGTGATTCACAAGAGCCGACAAGACAACCTAAATGAGGCCAAGCGAGCTAATCAGGATTAAATATCCAGAATAGGATCACCCATACTAGTGAATGGAGAAGCTAATACACATCCTCACTAGATGATTCCAGTCTGAGTCTGAGATGTAAAGCCTGAGATGTAAAATAACAAGAATAACTGATCTCATCTAAAACAGACAGATATGTAAAAGCAATATTTTTATTGTGTTGTGCTAACTTTTCTAATCATATTGACAACAGAAAAGACATATAGACCTGAAAGAGCAATAGCTCTTTTAAGAAACAATTTTTAAGAATCTGCCTCTGCTAATGCATTTTTTCGGGGTGTATTTAACACTGCGTTAAGCATTGTAAAAATGGCTTTAAATCATGATCCATTTTTTTTAAAACATCAGTAATATAGTAATTAATAAAACTGATTGTAACAGAATGTAAGCAAACAGTGACATACCTTTCGCCAGTTTCTGTATGTGGTAAATTCCTCAGACGGAAGAAATAAACTGAGTTTAAACAGAGACTTCAGCTCCACCGGTAAACCATTCGATTCAAAATATTCAAACTCCGTCTGAGCCGAGCTGTGCACGGGCACGTAGAGACACAGGCACAGCATTGTCAGTAAAAGCTAAATAAAAGTGAAAGCTCTTTAAATAGTCACTAATAAATACCACTGTCTAAAAATAAAACGGTTTTAACCACCCTCAGCCCTAAAGAGCCGGTGCTTGTCTCTGGACACGCTGAGTAATGAAGCAGAGCTTCCCTCCCTCCTACCTTCTGGACTCATGGGAACTAAATCTGTAATGTGATTGGCTTAAGCAATCCCTGCCCCTACCTAACACTTTTCCATTCATTGGTGAACTGAATTTCAAGGCTGTCAATCGTACAGTTGCACACCATGTGGGATTTCTTAGAAGGTTTACACATTTATGATGGAAGGAAGGAAGTTGGACTGCATGCATTTCTTAACTGAGCCAAGATAAGATGCCAACTACTAAAACAGACAACAGGAACAGAGATAAGATTAGATATATAACCATAGGATAAGACAGAAAATAATCTTAATAATTTTAAGATTCAATCAAACAGTAGATCCTCTAAAAAAATTCAGAACCTCTAACATACACAATAGTTCACTCTAGCAAAAGATGCCCTCTGGCAAATTATGCCAACATAGTCCATTGTAAAGTTGAGTCATGGCTGAGTCACTCGTTCAGAGGCATTTAAATTCAGAGAAAGAGAACAATGATGTCAACACACTTGGCTACAGGCACACCTGCAGACAAAAAACACTCACACATGCATACTAAAACAGATGAAAGTGTAATTTTAACCCTTAGGCAGAAAGCAAACACCAAGCCAACAGTTTCACAGAAACTTCTACAAGCTAAGAACAATCCAACTTTATAAACCCATTTCCGAAAACTTGTAAGCTGCTCCCTTAGTGAAGCATGTCTTAATTTATAGTCAAGTGACTCAAAACTGTGTGTAGAAGAAGAATATCCTTCACTTGAACTAAATATAAAAACTCATTGTAAAGACAACAGATGTTCTTTCTCCTCTGTGACATTTTGATGTGACAATTCTATGCCAATACCCTCATAAGGAGCTATTTTAGTCTCTACCTGTTTAAAAAGGAAATGAAAACAGCAAGTCAAGCAATGAGTAATATTTACAGTGTCAAATATCTGTTGACATGACACAGGACACAGCTATCGTGGTCTTTGTTAAGGTACCTTTGGGTGGAGTCAGATAAACTTTCATATATTTGGACCCTGACAAGAAAGGTCTTATTTTGGTAGGTTCTTTCATTCAATAGATAGCAGTCACATTTTGGTGGAAGTATGCTCATTGCCAGACCCTTATTACTGAATTGTTGCCAATTAATAGATAATTTATTGGTCTTATTCAACAGGAAACCTCAACAAGGTTTGAACTCCTAACCTTTTATTGATAGAAGCATAAGGAGGAGTGACTGGCTCTCAAAGCGATACTTGGAAAGTGACAACACTAAACCTGCTAATGCTCAGTTAAGACTGTACCTTGTTTGACGGTCCTGTTTTCGTTCTCCCAGTCTGACCTACAACAGTAACCCTTAGCAAGGTCAACAATATCTAAATGTAGCCTACATGAACCATCCAGGAAGTCCCAGTTGATTAGGTATGTTTATGCTATAGTATATATTTAGATATCAGGTGCTTCAATGGTAATGATATTAATCTCGTCACCTTGGCTGTAATTACTGCTGGGTTCAAGGAAAGTGTAAACTCAATGTCACAACTGAAGAGGGTTGGCACAGTTTATGTCCTAGGACATTTGACTTTTTTATTCTAAATCAACTGATTTTAAACAGCATAACATTGTGTGCTATTGCTGTACCTAGTGTTTTTTTGGTACAGCTATTTTCATAGTAAACATACCCTACATGATTAGACATACCATTAAATACATATAAATCCCTTATTATGACTTGTATTTTATATTGTATTGTAGCACTGGAAAATCAAGACCATTGTCCTTCATTCACGAGGAACAGCTGATTTGGAGGCAGTGGCAACCCATGGCTGATGCTGCAAAATTTATCACACTTCTTAGGGGGCTGGGGTGCGTGGATTTTCAGTCTAGCAAATTGAAGCGTGACTCAGAGGGATTAGACTGATATTATGAAATGGTGCCAGATATCCTTTTTTCCCCCTTTTGGGTTTAGATGGCTCTTTTCAGGATGGGACAGTGGAACTGGAAAAATACATCGATCGTCTATTTATTAATGAAAAGGTCATTTTCTGCATGTGTCTTTTCTAACTTTTCAAATTGATAATTTGGCTGATCTAAAACTTGAACCAGATTTTTTTAAAAACCCTTATTTAAATGTTAAAATTAAAGAGAAAGTGAAATCTTTATTTTTAGTTATTTTTAATCTAAAATATTTTAATACATGTACTCCTTCCAGTACATGTATTACTTAAAAAAGACAAGTGATTTGTCGAAAGCAAAGGCCATTTTATGCTGATAAATTACACTTTTGCTGTTTCATATTGTCTACATACCTGTAACCACATACCAAATACATTGATCGTCTACTTATTAATGAAAAGGTATTTTTCTGCATGCATATTTTTTTACTCTTACTTTGGCTAACTTGAACCACACATTTTGAATACCCTTATTTAGATGTTAAAATTAAAGAGAAAGTGATTTTTTTATTGTATGTTTACATACAAAAAAAGTTCAATCTGTACAATTTTAGACTTAAATGAGTCATAAAAATGTATACCAAAAGTACTACCTTGAGTTTAACACAACTGTAACTGCAATACCTGATGAAGATCCACAGGGGAGGTCATTATTATCAGCACAGTGGCTCTCTTTGGTGGTATTGGGTCTCCATTCTCCTCCTTTTTAGAATTTGAATCTGGCTGCACATCATTCTGCTTTGGGTCCAGTGTGGGCTCAGAATTTGTAGCAACTTGTTCATTCCTCTTAGCTGGTGGCTCTGTGGCAACATCCTTGCCCGCTGATGATCTCGAAAACCAACGGGACACAGAAAACCAAATGTCCTGGAACATCTCGGAACGGGGTGCTACAAACGCTTTGTTGAAATGTGCTAAGTGTTCCTGTGAGTGGGATGGAAAATATGGGTATCCCCACAGTGCTATACTGCCCTGAGTAGTAACCTGTGAAAGTTACTCTTTTCTTTTATCAAATAAAAGCAAACAATCAATTCAGCAAACAAATATGAAGATGTTTGAAGTTTGGAGCGTGTGTGTATAGGGCACTGAGGTGCAGCGTGATGAGCCAAAAGTAAAAAGGGCAACTGAGGACACTGACAGACTGCAGCCCGGCTTCCTCAGCATTTACTCATGCACACGCTTGCACGACTCCTCAGAAAACTGGCAGTCCATCGAGCTCTTTTAAAACTTTAGCATCTTACAAGAAGCTGACTAAACCTCTACCAGATGAGGGCACATATTGTACCCTTGCTGCTTGAAAAAGTCCACCAGTACAGGAAACCGCAAAAGTCAGAAGAATGATGATTCCAGATTACTTCTTGTAACCTGAAGAGGTTACAAGAAGCAGCTATAAGCCATAAAATTATAGAATACTGTTCCTTCCTTCTGTCTCCCTCTCTCTTCCTCTCTTTGCAGACCCCAGTCTTCTGTTGCTGATGATGCTGCTGCTGCTGTTGCTAATGCCGGTCAGTTCCACGCGAGCCGCCTCCACAGCCGGCAAGTAGTGATGCAGTTAAAAAAAAAAAAAAAAGGTGCAACCTCACTGCAGCCTTGCCTCAACCAATCAGAAACCCTCACACTAACAAGTCTGTCCCTGAGTGGCCAAGCAGCCTGTGAGATGCCAGAACACTGAAGACGAATGGGTCGTTCTCTTGCCAGTCAGCAGTGGGGAAAATCTGCTGATTTCTTTTTTTCTTGCCACGCAGCTTTCCCTTAGTCATTCCGTCATTGTCAGGATCTCCATGGAAACCCCATTCAAGAGTGGCGTACCACCGACAAAAGAGGCGGCTATGAGTTCACTATTTACACGTTAAGGCGTATGTGTTACTTTACCTTTATGACAAAATCTACTGAAATCATTGATCTCACATTAGTCACATCTTTAGCAAACACTTCCTTTTGGAGCCTGCAATAAATAAATAAATAAATAAATAAATAAATGCAGCCCCCTCCATCCAGGTTTCCCCCGTGACGTCCTGGTGAATCCTGTGCTCACACTCTCTATTGATTGCACCGCATAACAGTAAATCAAACCACGCACAGAGCGTCAGACTCTAGTAACATCTCAATAATCTGGCTTTTTTATTATCAGCATCAGCAATTGTTAGCTGCAGGGAAAATAGGCTATATTAATTAAAATCATTACAATTTTTGATGATGAATCAAGTTAAATGAGTCTGTTCTTCCTTAATCGGTCAAAATGATGTCCTACAAACCAGATATGACATATCATTGGAATAGGGTTACACAGTGTATTGTTGTATTATCACAATATAAGCATGCACACAAGCCACACTTTAAGACGTGCAAAATCATGTAAGGTAATGCTAATTTAATAAAATGCAACAACCTTTGCTGCTTGACATATCTACTATAGCCAGATTATATCTCTCCAATGCAATTTAATATTCTCTAATCTTCAATACACAGTTGACATTAATAATACCCTGACATGGTGAATCATTGAGCTCTGGAACAATCGGCTTTTTTATATTTAAAAACATATAGCAGAAAATAAAATGGGATGCATGGTGACATCAGAATTATATCTTGATATTTCAAGCAAATACTTGCTAGGGTATTTATTGTATGCCTGAAAAGGACCAAGAGATGCTGGCCACAGTACTACAATGGGGTGACACTGGGCGTGCTACTTTAAAGTCCACTGATTAAAGCTAATTTTAATTTTATTTCATTCGTTTTAAAAGATTTATTGTTTTATTTAACCAGTAAATTTAATTTTAAAAAGATGATTTAAAGCTGTGAAGAGTCTATGTAAGGACCATTTAGCTTTTTAATAAAGGTAAATGTAAATAAAATGAATATTACATTTATGAATTAAGCTATACCAAGGTGTCTTGTCTCTCTGTAAGTTATACATGTGTATATCAGCATCAGCCCAGAATGCTTAAATCAGTGCATCCCTAAAATAAAATAATAAAATATTGTTACCCCCCTTAATATGACAAATTTTAGACTACACTCTTAAAATGCTCTCTGTCTGATAAAAGCATTACTTAATTACTTGTGTATATAATGGATCCTGGTAAATGTTTTCTTTTTTTTGTGATTGGCTTTTTTTTAGTAAAGCCGATACAATAGTGTTTCTGCTGAAATCATTTTTTAGTATGGGGGAAAGAGGGAAACGAATCAATTGATCAATAAATTGAACCAATTAATCAACTAATCCAACACCTTGGTGACTCCCCTAGGAAACCTCATTCCCATCTGTGCACAAATGATAGAATTTAGTTGATTAGTACATTGTCATTTAGTAGATGCCTGGGCAATGGATCAATATATTCTAAACTATGAGTATCCACAAAAAATGTTGATTATTTACAAATAATATCATATAGTAAGCATACAAAAATAAGAGTTTAAGACTCCCAGCACAAACTCACAGGTTTGGCACATAGTAGTGGAACTGCACTTGTGTAAGTGAAGACCCATTACAACATGTGGGATATTATGAGAAAGAGGATAAAGAGACGGAGGTGGAGAACATACATCTTCCTTCGTACAAAGACACATGAGCTAGGACTTAATTTAGAAACTGCTAAATTACTTATAACAGCCCCTGCAAAATGTTAAATTTGTCAATAAAATGTCAATAAACGTCAATAAAGTTACCTTTAAAAAGGCCAGAAGGGGGTGCATTTCCATTAAAATCTCAGCTCTAATTGGTTCAAGAGCTGTTTATGACCTGAAACTTCAATGTTCTCAAATGATCCACCATCATGGGGCTTTTTGCTTGAAATCCTGCATCACAAGACTCATCTACTTCTATGCCACAGGGATATAAAAGTAAGAGTTTTAAGGCTGGTTCATCAAACGAAGGTCTAAGATTCTATCTATCTATCTATCCATCTATCTATTACTAATACTAGCAGAATCAGTGGTAGTAGTTTTTTTTTACCTTTTATAAACATGCTTATTTTTAATTATGTATTTTTTTCATTTACCCAAACGCCCCACCAATTTAGCTTAGTGTAAGCACCTTCATCTGCTAAGAAATTTGAGTAACATAATTGTATGAGATTTAAGTCACCTTGGTGATTTTACTGCTTGCACATTATTTACTTATTATAAATGTCATTTAATGTCTTCTGACTTTCAATTAAGGTATTTTGCCTTTTGAAAAAGGTTGACTGATACCAATACTAAATATCACTTATTGTCTGTAAATACATTAATTAGCTTAACATTTTATTTCACTTTATTTTACATCTATATTGAATATTTAAATGAAAGCACAACTAGTGAGACATACTCTATAGCATGATTGATCTTTGCAATAGCACCTGTCTAGCATAAATAACAATGGCCTTTTTTTTTTTTACCAACTTTAAAGTAGATACCAATAGGAACGTTATACTTTTTACTGTGTTAACAGATATTGTGGTAAGTGGGTGGACAAGATGCATACACTGTTAAGAGAGACAAGCAGAGGGGCAGAGTGCTCCCTCTATTGGTTATCAGTGCACACACATAGGCAAGCCTATAGACCACTGCAGTCCTACAATATTTTGTAGACATTTTATGGCCCTATTTGGTGTTGTGTGTTTAAGCTGAATTTCTTAATGGTCAAAAAGCAATGGCTTTTTTGAAAAATCTATCACAATCTGTGGTAAACAAATATGTTCAGAACCCTGTACATTTTGTTCTGTATACTGGATCCTCTGTATTACAGATTGTTTAAGAATCATAATGAGAATGCTAAATGTAAGCTAATGCTACTGCACGCTGAACTAACATCCTACTACAAGTAGTTATCAACTTGTTTCCAAATTAACATGAACTCTCCTACTCAAATGCTCAAGCTGATACACAAAACTGTCTCTTCTAGATAATTGTAGGGGAAGTATGCTATGTGTCATTTACACGAGAAAGCCATTTGTCTGAACACCATGAGTCATGAAGGCTTCATAAGTTGTGTACAGTCTGAGGTTAGAAATGCTGAGGAAGCCTAACAAGTCACTTCACCTGAGAGCATAAGTAAGTGGCACCTAGAGACATTCTAATGATGAGGTTTCCCAGCATGACTGGGATCTCCAGGACAGAAAAACTGTACCTTCTCCACCTGCTCTGTGGGATATCCTGGTTACACCTAAGCCTAACACACAGACTAGAGAAAGATTATTCAAATCACTCCAGTTCCTATGACAGGAGCGTGAATTCTGTCATGCTTGACTGAGTCATCTATACACCCAGTCCCTAGACATATGACAGGAATCTCTCAAATGCGTGGATACCATGCTTCGCAATACCCTGTTTAACACATACCAGCTTCAGTATTTAAGCTTCAACAATTGTTTACTGGCTGAGGCTAAACACAGGCCGTTTTACTTCAGTGTTTTAGCAGCAGGGCAGCAGGCTCTGACTAGAACTATTTTGCTGTGTTTTAAGAAGACTTTCTCACTTCTGCAGGCTCAGGGTGCTATGCTAGAATGGCAAAAACAAAGGATCAGAACTGAATCAGGCCTTAAATAGCCAAAAGACAATTGATTAGATTGGGACATCCCTAGTTTCAACTTTTAATCCTAAATTCAGGATTTAGTTTAATATGTTTTAAAAGTACCAAAAAACATCTGTATTGGGACAGGCTTAGACTTGCTTTCAAAAAGGGTTGAGTTTTTAATGGTAAAGTCTTTTGAACCATGGGGTTTTCAGAGTCATGGGTTTGGGTCACATTAGTCCTGGACAACAAGGTAAAAAAAAATATTACATCCTGATATGTAAAAACACTCTCATGACATACAGTCTTTATTTTGTTATTTAATTATTATTTCACATTGAATACACTGATTTTTATTTAAAATGTCTGGTCCTTCATCCAAGCAAACTGGACTACCGATGGTCTTTTGAATTAAATGTTTAAGTGGGTTTGTTTTTTTAATTCCTCTTTATTTTAAAAGAGAAAATTATCCTAGGACAATAAAAATATTGTCATCTGGCCCAACTATCAGCCTAACATATTTAGCACTACCAGCTTGACCTAATCAAATCAGCTTTAATCAGACTTAATTCTTATTAGAGACAGATAACTCTGGTCCTGGTGGGATAGATTCCTACACAGTTTTGTACTTTTTCCTCTCAAGGACACTTGAATTAACCCCCTTGTTAATTGGCATGCTTAGTAGGTAGGTCTATTTCTTGAGCAGGGAATCAGCAAAATGCCCTGAATTCCATTCCCCATTGTTTATCCCAGCTTTATTGTCTTCAGGGGTCTAATTATATACACTAGAAAACTATACCGTGTGATTAGGAAGACTAAGACCAGGTTTGCATTACAAAACAGAAAAGTAGTACTTCTTGCAAAATAGTGATCTTAAACTGTAAAACAGAGCTATAAACAACACAAAATAAAAAAAATGCTAAAACAAATGTAAAATCTTACAACTTTATCTAGAAAACCAAAACCAAAATTACAACATTATACTGTATAAAACAAAAAAACAATTATTTGATGCAAAAACTCTATACTTGGCCCATTACTAAGAAATAATTGTATTTTGGGCACCAATCAACTGTTAAAAAAAATCGTTGAACTGATTCTCAGATCACTAAAGAGGTTATCCATACCCATTGGTGACAGATTTAAATTATGACAATTATTTCAACACTACACTGAGGTGACCACTGTTTTGGAAGGTGAGTTTGGGTTACACATTCACCAACTGTGAAACAGTGAGGCTTATTGGCCGAAGGTTTGGACCACACTAATGCAGGAAGAAATTCATTATTTGGAAGGCTGAGGGCAAAGGTCAGGGGAACAGACACAAAACACCAGTGGTGTAAGTTAGTGAAGAGGAGGGTGGACAAATCCTCCTGCTTATGAGGGCGACCACACAGAAAGGGAGAGAAAAAGAGAGAGTCTATAGAGAACAAGAACAAAAGCTGCAGTAATTCCCAAAAGGCCAGGCCCCTTTAAACAACCAGTAGGAAAGCAGAGTCTCATCCCAAAACCACAATTACCCTTCTTCATTTCTGTTTGATCAATAAAAGTCAAGCTTTTCATTTAATAAAATAAAAAAATCACATTAAACTGAAAGATTAACATTTGATTTGTTTTTTGACGATACCACTTCAACTAGCATCTAGCATGGTCAGTCAAACACATTTTCCACCAAAATTCCTGAAAGAGTACATCACAGTGACCATTAATTAAATAAAGTCACAGACATTTGACAAGCAAACACTCTACATTTCTTAACATAAGAGCATTAAGTGGCAAAAATTTGGAATTTCATGGTTTTCTGCCAGATTTGTTGGCCTGAACCAAAAAACTCATAGTGCTCATCATCAAGATCATATTTTTGGTCTTATGCACAAAACACAAAACAAAAAGCCCTGCACGATGTTGCATTATCATTTTTTTCTGGAAATCTGAGCAGCATCCAGTCTCCCCCTCAATTAGGGCTGCCACGATTAGTCGACTAGTCACGATTATGTCGACTATTAAAATAGTCGACGACTAATTTAATAGTCGATTAGTCGTTTTTTTTTTTTTCTTTGTTTTTCTCTCCAAACTGCTGCGACTGCCTTTCTGTCCTGGACGCACATGCGCAGTAGTGGAAACTGGGGTAGGTAGTGGACGACATCTCAGGACATTATACAGACAGGCTCTGGTTTCATGGCTACCCCGCTACAGAACTCAAAAGTGTGGGATCACCAAGAAAATAAAAGTGAAACGCGTGCAATGCAATATCTGCAATGAAGAACTTGCCTTCCTCGGCAGCACAACCGCGATGCACGAGCACCTGAAAAGGAGGCATGTTGTGGCTGATTAAATGACGAAGAAGCTAAATTGCTATTTAGCTGCTAAAATTAGCGTAAACAGAGCGTTAACTTAGTACTTAACTTACTCATCTTGATAGCTTTAAAACAGAGGTCACTAATAGGCGGACCGCGATCCGGATCCAGACCCAGACGTTGTCACAAATGCCGTCCCAAACCGATAAACTACAGAGAAGGATTTCATTCTGACAGTGGCTTCTGTTTTCAGTGCTTTTCGGTGCAGTAAACTCACAGATCAGTCATGTGTGGTGTAAAATCACCAAACGCTCTCCTCTGCCAATCAGATCTGTGCAGACCGCTGCCCTGTGTACGGTAATGTACACAATATCTGGACAGAGAGGCATTTTTTATTAATATACTTTTTTTTCATAATAGTTCAAACAACCTCACGGTTGAGATGTTTCATAAATGCCAGTGCCTTATCCTTATTTTACACAGTTGTTTACACTTTATGCTAAACAGTAAAATAATTGTCTGTTACAACAAGCTGCATATTTCATTAAAGGTTTAATGAACTATGATTTTAATTGTTTTTATTTTTAGTTAGCATATAGCTGAAATCTAATGTTGGTTGTATAATAGCAGCTGCATTCTATTGTGATAAACTGTGTTTTATATTCAATTAACGTATGATCCGATTAGTCGACTAATCATAAAAAATAATCTGTGATTAGTCGACTATAAAAATAATCGTTTGTGGCAGCCCTACCCTCAATCGGTACTTATTTGGTGTACATGTTTTAAAATCACTGATGTAGGACCAAACAATTGCACACACATCTTTTGCATACAAAAAGCTAATTCGCTTAGCTTATTGACTATGCTTATAAAGACAGGCTAATTAACATCTGTCTGGCAATCTCTGCCAGCTAATCTTTTCAAACCTACCTTGTAAAAGCTTTGACAAATTACAGAACAAAGAAACACATCACATGGTAAAACCCTGTAGTCAGGCTCCAGTGTGGTCAAGTTGGCTGTTGTCACAAAAAGCCCAACAAAGAGGGCTTTTTCCCCTTTAAAAGGGGTAGTGGAACAATGACAAGAAGTGAACTACAAAAAGGAAAAAAGCACAGTTGAGATTTGACCAAATCTCCTGAAGTTAACCAGAGAAAATTCCCACAATCTGAGCTGCCTTATAGTAGTGCTGAATTGAAAGCAGCACTGGTCTCTGAGGCCAATACACTTACGTGCAAACATGCACACACACAACCACATGGGGTACAAGTTGTAGGGCAGTAAATCAGAGCTGACACCAAGTCTCGTGAGCTGGAAGTAGGCCACATTCCAAGCTATATTAGTATCCCAGGCATTCAGGAGTCCCCTGATCCACACACACACTGCATATACTGACAGCAGGCATAGTCATTATGCTGTAATACAGCACTGACATGGCCAGTACACTTCATGTCAACAGATCATCACACCTCAACTATGATAGGGTCTCAGAGTAGGGCTGTACATTGCAGACAAAACAACAGTGCTGTGCCTGTAGTGCTATTTATTGTGCTAAACATGTAATGCATTAAAATATATTGTTTAAGAACACAATTAAAGGTTTGTCTGCATAATTTACCTGTACTGTATACTTGTAGACTTCATCAACAATGCGCTTTTAAGCCTGCTCCTGACAGGACAAGTTGTTGTCCACCAAGAAAATAACTGTGCAACAATCCACTTTAGTGGTTTTGCAGGTTTTTTGGTGTTGCTGAGCTAATGATGATTTACTTGCTCCAAAACATTCCAACAACAAAATGTAAATTCAACAACAGACTTTTAACCTCTCCTTGATTTGTCACGAAATAATCATGGAATGGCCCACACAGCAAATCTACTGTGGTTTTATACAGAATTAGAATTACAGGTAATAATGTCAAAGTCTGAATACTTATGGCTGTATGTGTGGAAGCTTTTAACAAATCACAAAAAAATAAATGTCAAAAAATGAAAGTCATACATGATCTACAATTCATTTTGTGTTGAATGGATTGTTCATTCTGGTTTAGTTTAACACAGTATTAGCTTAAATGCTCTATGTGCCTGTCAGAAACTGGAATTTGCCAAACACTGACATGCAGCAGCCATCTGGTCAAAGCAAATATCTGCACTTCTGTCACAAAGAAAATCAACAACTTCAGTGGGAAGGTGTGGCTGGAACAAATTTGCAAACTCTGTAGGGTTACTAAAACATTTTATTTGCAAAGTACTTGGTTTCAAGAATAGTTCTTAACCATCCTTTGAATGTCATTTAATATTTTTCTCTTGCTTTAACAGGGTACACTTCTCTTTAAAAGTAATACCAATAAATTTAAAACATCTGTCTGAACCAGATGGACCAATTAAAGGTGGCCTACTAATCTGCTTAAATCTACTGCCCTAGGACTTCCTTCATGTGGATTGTTTTGGCAAATTGCAAAACAAAGACATAGTAAAAATCGTGTAGAGTCTTTTAAAAGAAAGTGATTAGAAGAATTGAACGGGGTAAGATAAATTAGGAAAGAATCATGTGAAAACGATCACTACTCGACAACTTACTTACTCTACAATACTCTGAACTACTGTGTGCTGGCCCTTCACACCATAATCACATTAGATTTCTCTCTTCTACCCAGCTGTAAGATCACACCTTCAGTAACCAAAATCTAAATTCACATCATGAACTGATTTGAATCATCAGGATGTTTGTGTTGTTGACAAACACAAACATTTGAAAATTACTGTCACATTCCTGACAAATGCACAGCCATATTTGGGCATCAGGAATATCTGGTGGGTTTTGTTTAGTAAGTGTGGCAGCGGTCCAAGATTCAACACTTTGATAAGGTGCAGAAGCCATCCGGAACTAACAAATGAGAAAATATAAGATATAATCCCATTTTATATTTAAGTAGAGTTTAGATTAACTCAGAATAATGGGTTGCTTTGCAAGGGTTTTTTTGGCTAATTTTCAATAGTCTTGCAAAAGATCTGAGTATTTGTAAAGGTCTGTGTATTTACATATGCAAATGTTTGTGGAAATCACTTCAAATTAATGCATTTGGTTACCTAAGTTACACCCACTGTTGACACAGATATGGAAAGGTAAATATACAGCTTGTGCATACCATCTAAAGAAGCACTGCCAATATAATAGAACTCACTGGAACAGAAATCTGTACCAATTGACAGCATTCTTAATGTCAGGTGTGGGCCAGAAGGGTTTATATTTATCCCCCAGCATTGAACTGTGGACCAGTAGAAGAGTATTCACTGGAATGTTTATGCTCCATCCAGTACGTTTTGGATAAGCTGAGGATGAGGTGGGGTTTTGATCATCTATTCTGCTGATTTCCAAAAGCCAATACGTTTTAGATATTACACAACAAGTCTGGGAAAGAGAGGGAGGGTGACTATATTAATGCAATAATATGGGATTCATTTACAGTTCTTGACCATTGCCTCTTACAAAACCATTTTGCAGATTGCTTACACGTCCATTTTCTTTTTCTTTGTTGTTGGTTAGTGTTTTAAAGCATTTAAACAGTTTAAGGCAATACTAGCTGTATCATGCATAACTGTGTGAGATATTTTGATTTTATTTTAACATTATGCAGCATAATTTTGATGCTCCACTGTCTGTAACAAGAAGAACTGCATCTCTGTCTTTGTCATTTCTGGGACGAATCCTGTCACTGTGCTATGCAATTTTGGTGAAGCTGCACTTTTTAAGGCACATCACAAACCAACAAGTAAGGGTCTTCAGCTAGCTACAAAAAGAAGCTACCTTACACAGAGACTAGACACCCAGGTATAACTTTTGAAATACATGTAATATTTATATACCTTGGATTTTAGCTTTACGCCAACTGTAGCCTAGGGTACTTGACTAATAGAATGCACTCATCCCCTGACTTTGAGGTCAGGGAATGCATGCTTTTTCACACTTCCACCCTTTTCACGCCTGAGTATGAATTGTGCCAGAGGTTTTGTTCTTGTGTCCATGCATTACAATGACCAAATGTCCACATCAGCAGCCGGCACAACAAAAAGCATTGAAAGCCACACTAATCCCACCCCTGCAGGAAGAACACACACACACACATATTAGGAAGAAAATGCTTGTGCAGCTGTGCTTAACACTACTGTAAGAAGCCAAATGGGTGAGCTTTGTTTTATTAGATCCTCAATGACCATGTCTTCGTTTCTTGCCCCAATCTAGTTACTTTGATTGCAGTTGTAAAAGTCGTATTCTTCTTTAGTATGTTTTGTTTGTTTTTGAGATAACAATTAAATTTTAACTCTTATAATGTTTTATAATCTGGAACAGTGTGCTTGTATACAGCTTTTGGATTAGTGCAAATGTATACGTACACTACGCATCCAAACAAACTCAAAGATGCCAAATCACAGAAATGTGTCTCAAAACTTTGGACTCAAATATCAAATGTCTCTTGCAATCACACCAAGACCTAGTACGGCACATTCCTAAAACTAATAGAATTTTTTCTTCATGAACAGATCTGATGTCCATTTTTGGTCAAATCATTTTACACTTTTGCAACTACATAGCAAGCAACACCTTAGAACACAACACCAATACTGTAGAAACACCTTATAAACACATAGCAAGGCCTTTGCAACCAGCAACACTTTGCTACATGTTAGCTAACAAAAACCTACTAAAACTTGAGCAACCAACACAGATTCCATATCAGAAACTTAGCAACCACCTAGGAACACCATCAACCAACACCATTACCATACAAACAAATTAGTAACCAACTAGCAAGGCCTTTGCCATAAACAACAAGTACAATACCATAGCAGCCATCTAGCAACACCTTAGCAACCAACACAGACTACATAGCAAAACCGTAGCAACCACCTAGGAACAGCTTGGCAACCAACTAGCAATGCCTTGGTCACAAACAACGATATCATGGTAATACCATAGCAGTCACCTATGAGCAGCTTGCCACCCAACTCCAATGTCACAGCATTACCTTAGCAGCCACCTAGCAACGGCTTAGCAACCATACCATTACCATAGAAAAACATTAGTGACCAACTAGCAACGCCTTTGCCAACAAGTACCATACCATAACAATACAAACACAGGCTACATAGCAAAACCGTAGCAACCACCTAGGAAGAGCTTGGCAACCAACACCAATGCCATAGCGTTACCTTAGCAACAAACAAGCAACAGCTTAGCAACGAAAACCAATAGGATAGCAAAACCACTTTGCTCTGCTAGAAACACTCTGGGAACAACTTGGCAATCACCACATATACCTCAACAATACAGCTGAGCTGTAATCACACTCACAGTTTTCTGTATGAAATGTAGGTTTCGTTACTCTCTGGTTAAATATGTAATTATCTAGAAGAAAGGAGAAAACGTGAGGGTTGCTCACCATGAGCTCATGCTCGGTGCGATGGACCCCGAGTTTCTTGAGGCCGATGGTCAGGTCGTTCACACAGATCCCTCCGTCTCTGTTCACATCCAGTATCTGGAAGAGCACCTTTAGGCGGTGCTCCTGCTCGGGTCCGCCGCACACCGAGCAGCTCTGGTCCGAGGCGTCCGGCAGCATCCCGCTGGGCATCACTGATGAGAAGGGCATGGACGTGGCAGCTGGGAACCGACCACCAGCTGCGCCGGTAAAGCTACCGCCACCAAAGCCTCCTCCTGTCCCTCCTCCACCACCACCCGGGTCAGAGCCGTGATACTCCTCCGACCGGCACTGGCAGAAAACCCCGCTCAGCAAAGGCGAGACCAGCGAGTCCTCCCGGTGCATCCCGCGGGTCTCACTCACTCCAGCGCTGAGGCGATTAAAACGCGTATTAAATCAGCTCAGAGCTATAACAATATAAAACGATAAAATTCACCTTTGAATATGAATAAACCTACATTAAATATGTAGTTATGTATTTGTTATGTCTAACGAAACGAACTAATTAACAGCAAGACAGCATTGGGTAACGTTAACCGGCGTTTTAGCTAGCTAGCTTGCCGGTTAGCTTAGCTTCAAATATTTAAAATACCGGTTTTCTCACCATTTATCACTATTATTTCTGTTATTATTATTTAATTCGGATTAGTTGTTCACATAAATGCATCCCCATCGTTTCCTCTACGTCTTAACCGCAATAACCGACAACAAAATAATACAAATATACGTTAACTCAAATAAATTTAACTCGAAACAACCGTGTTAGCTACGCTAAGCTAACTATCTATCTAGCTAGTGTTAGTTAACGTTACCTATCCCGCCCAGCTTCAGCCCCCAGCTCAGCCCGCCCAAAGCCGGCTAGCGTCCAGCTTCTACTCACTTACACCCGATAAAAACAATAAATAAATCACAAAATAATCTAACAGTTCTTCAGAGACTCGAATTAACTAAATTAATTCGGTTTGTACAAAAAAACAGCTCGAAAACCCTGCGAATCTGAGCTCCGACTGACAGCTGACTGAAGGAAAATTCCGGCAGAATCCGAGAAGCACGAGGCGGAGCTGGAGATGAATGAGTTGGCTACGAAAGGGGGGGGGCGAGCGGACACCGGGCGTGATGGACGGGCTAATTGGCCAATCACAGCGTAGATATTCTTACCGCCCCGTCCCTTTTTAATATTCCTCAGTTTTTGATAGGTCCAGGCGATACTACTGTTTTCTTTTTCTCAGTACGACAGGAGTACTACAACCAAAGCCGGTTTATGGGGAGACAGTCCACTTATTCCCATTTCCACAGTTCCTACCGTTTTATATATTATTTATCTAAAATAACATCTAAAATGTAAAACGCTAGATGGAATAGTAAGGAAGCCCATTCCCGCCACATACAATAACAAAAAAATCCAGCATTTATTTTTCTTATCACAAAGTAATTATTTTGAGATAGCAAGCGTGTTTGCTTTTGGAAAACCTTTTTTTTGTTCAAAATAATGACTTACTATCTCAAAATAACGACGTACTATCTCAAAATAATTAAATAGCAGTTTACTTAATAATAAGAAAAAAATGTGGTGGATTTTTTTTATTTTGGGTGATGGAAATGGGCCTCCATAAACTAGAGCTAAACAGCTAAAACACTAATTAAAATAATAACAATTTACTTATAAAATATTTGCCTTCAATTATCGCAAGTAGAATAAAGTGTATTGTAAAAAGTATGGCAAAAAGTAGACAAAAATATGATATGACAAAAAAAATGATATGCACATCGTTCTTCAAATAAATGAAGAAAGACTTAAATCAATCACTGGCTTAAATTTGGACACAAGAATTGGAATAACTTGACCGGTATTTTTTGTGCTTATTTTGAGTTGAGATGAAAACAATTGAGGTGAAACCAATTTAGATCATTATTATTCTTAAACTTACTATGTTAATCAGATCAATCAAGATTTTTTTCTTGAAATCATTTAATTTCTTTTGCTAAGATTTTGTTTTTTTAAGGTTTTAGGCAGTGAACTGATGCTGAAGATACAGCCAGAGCACTGAGTTAACTGGATTAAAAAGCTTTAAAAATATTTGTTGTTTTTATATGTCGAGGAATTTAACGTGTATAAACTATAATTTAGCTCAATTGTCCCATAGAAACCCATTTATTTGAGACTCACTTGAGAGCGCCCTCTGGTGGTGAAACAAAGCCAGAGGATATTCACAAGTGGGTAATCTCCTCTCTGTTAGAGACTCTCTGGCTACATGTAAGCTGGCAGTGTCTAAAACTGGAGGGAGCTGAGTTGATGCCTTGCTGTCTGGGGGGAGTTTCTTAATACTAAGAACTCAAAAATGGGATTGAGTTCTTGGAAAAAATGCCCTTGACTAGTTTCATTGTAAGAACCAACTGGCGAGAGCATAGGAGCTAAGGATGTGCTGTGTACCTGCTATTGCGCAATAGAATGAGCCCAACTGACTTAACCATACGATTAATCTGGAAACTTTAACGCGTTAATTTTATACAGAGCCTGGTGATCTACAGTACCAATCAAAAGTTACACATCTTCTCGTTTATTTATTTAATTTATTTTCTACATTTTATAGTAATATTACATGATATCTATTAAGGGACACATATGGAATTACTGTATGTACTAAACAGTAAAAATTGTTTGTCCTCAACAATCTCCTGATCTAAACCTGATGAACTGAGAGGGTGTTTTGAAGTGATTTGAGATGAGCTGGAGCTTCACAGCGTAAAGGAAAAGCAGCAACTATTGTTCAGCACCTCTAGGAACTCAGCTCCTCCAGGAACCCAGAGAAAACTATCCAGGTGACTCTACCTCATGAAGACACTGATGAAATACTATTAAATCTATCAGATTAAAAATATAAAACAACATAGGTTGATAAAAGCAGTGTTGATAAAACACTGCTTGATTAAAAAATAATTCCAGAAACCAGTGGATCATTTATTTAAGGCCACGCTATACATTTTGTGGAATTAGGGATTTGGAGACCTCTCTACGGTGGCTGAGAAAGCCCAACGCAGTGCAAATTGAAAAGCGCTGCAAAAGCACAAAACACATCCATCAAAATTACAACACAGGCGCAGCAAATAGAAAAACGCGCTGCAAAAAGAAAAACGCGCTGCAAATAGAAAAACGCCCGTTTCTGACACCTAGCGTTCAAACTTTGAATCTCACATTATAAAAACCTGCTTAACAGCGGGCCAACTTTCATTCTATTTCTAAAATACCTCGCGGGCATACCTGTCAAGTCTCCCGTTTTGGCCGGGAAACTACCGTATTTTACTCCTTTTTCCCGCCGTCCTCCCGTATTATTATTTTCCCGTAAATGTCCCGTATTATATTAAAATAAAAAAACAGATATTATTGAGGAGACAGGGCACTGACCGCTCTGTGTCTCTTAACCAATCGTGGAGCCGGTTCAAGGAGAAAGTCCCGCCTTTCAGGAGAAACAGCCAATCAGCTTGCAAAGGAGGGTCAGTGTAGGTAAGCCCCCCGTCGCTGTGAGTTCAGGCAGCTCGTCGGAGCAGCTGATGTTAACACATATCTGGATATACAGCGATTTTTCTAAAAGAAAGGTAACGGTAGGTTAATGGAAACTATGATGAGATTTTTCTGATAGCTGCTTAAAAATACTCGTCTCCGAAATAAAACACACAGATTAAACCTCTTAAAATAAAAAATAAAAAGTTTGTGACTCAGTTTAACTAGAAATGTGTAGAGGACCGAAATGAACTGAACTGATCAGGAGTGATCAAAAGAAAGAAGTATTAATTAAAAATGATTAATTTAGTAGGCCCATTAGGACTAATTTTTACTGATAGAATATATCTGGTCCATGTCCTTTTAGTAAAAGCTCATGATACTATTTTTAGGTCACCAACAGTCATTTTGCAGAATTTGTGCACCTTTTGTTCAATTTTAAATCCATTAAATAAAAAAATATATATATCATATAAAAGAGTGCATTATGCCAAAAAAGACAAGAAATCTTAACCTTTTTTTAAATATCTAGAAAAGGGGTTTTAATTTGGCTGTATTAAAAGAATGACATATGTAGGAATGTCCACAACATTTCAGATTCTGATAATCTAATTGTAGTCTGTAAGTGTTTCACATGTGGTTATTTTAGATTTTTTTCAACCTGTCTTAAAATGTAAGGGATACTGAACCTTCGTTGGGCTGGTGGGCTGGTGGGAGTGGACAGAGGAAAATGTCCCTTATTTTTAAATCTAAAACTTGACAGGTATGCTCGCGGGCCGCTCCAAAAAAGGAAACGGGCCGCAAATGGCCCACGGGCCGTAGTTTGGACACCCCTGATGTAGACAGAGAGACAAAGAGATAGATAGATATTTTGTATTTTACTATAAGCTTCAGATTTTAAGGAATTTTAGGGACTGCTGCTTTAAAATACTTAAACACTTAAACCATACACTATATTGTGACAACTAAACATTGAAACTTTGAAACATTAAAACTCTCTATATAGGGAGCATATTCAGTTATAGTAACATCTGTGTAGCTTTTTATACTATAGCAAAACTTTACATTTAGTCTAAACTATTCATTTCCAGTCTAAATTTAGGCCTGTTTTAGATTTGAGCTAAAATGTGTAACGTTAGTCATTTCCAGCAGGGGGCGCAGACATATTTACAGACCAGGCTTTTCTTTGTAATGCATTGGAAATTCTGACACACGAATCATGCTGAAATATGATATAAAATAAACATCTATATGTATAATTTCTTTTGTTTTTGTAGTTATTTTATATTCTCATAATTGTATTTTATTGTAGAGTTCCTTACTTAAGTACACATTGCTCATTATTAGTTTTGATTTACTGTTTTGCCATTTCTGTTACATTGGGTTACTGCACTTTTTGAATTTTCCTGTCTGTCTGTCTGTCTCTCTCTCTCTCTCTCTCTCTCTCTCTCTCTCTCTCTCTCTCTCTCTCTCTCTCTCTCACACACACACACACACACACACACACACACACACTATCTATCTATCTATCTATCTATATGTCTGCCTGTCTGTCTATCTATAGGCATTTATTAGGCATTATTATAGATACATGTATGATTAGTCTATTGTCGGTTTTTCACGGTGTGCACTACATAGGGAGCACACCGCCTCTCTGTTTGGGACACAGCCGAAGCTCTGTGTATCAGTGCAGTGTGCAGATCAGTGCTGGAGGAGTCCACGCGTCAGGGTGGGCGGAGTTTGGGTCGGTTGGGGGAATGAGCAGAGCTCCAGTAGTGAGAAGAAGTTCAGTAGTGGGAGTTCGGGCTCCCGCGCGGCTCATTCGCTCAGATACGGGTCTCTTAACCGGGGCAGCTCGCTGGGTCTGTCCGCGGTTCCGAAAGCTTGCCTAGTGCTTCGGTTCTACAGTTATACTCCGTCTTCTGAGGTAAACACATCCTACTGACTGAGCGCGCTCTCCGTACCCTTTGTTAAACCGCCGCTGCTGTGTTGTTAGGGGCAACGCTTTAACGTTAGGATAAATACTGGTGGAGTAAACAGTCGGTATACTGGAGTATTAACTGCTGTGGTTCTGTCATCTGGACTTCAGCAAACCTGTTTGCTCGGCGGCTGTGATTTTCTAGACGTTGTGAGGTGAGTCCTGTTTTTTTTTCTTGTAGGGGATCCCCTGTCCAAAGTAGATGTAGGTCTACCAGTTTGTCTTTTGGGGGGAATCCCTGTCCAAAACAGGTCTGCCAGTTGTTTCGGGGGACCCCCTGTCCAAAACAGATCTACCAGTGGTTTTGGAGGACCCCCTGTCCAAAACAGGTCTACCAATGGTTCTGGAGGACCCCCTGACCAAAGTAGATGTAGGTGTACCAGTGGTTCTGGAGGATCCCCTCACCTAAGTATGTGTATTCCGGTAGTTCTAGGGGACCCCCTGTCCAAACTAGGTCTACCAGTGGTTCTGTGGGACCCCCTGTCCAAACTAGGTTCTGGAGGACCCCCTGTCCAAAGTAGGTGTAATTATATACCAGTAGTTCTAGGGGACCCCTTGTCCAAAATAGGTCTACCAGTGGTTCTACGGGACCCCCTGTCCAGAATAGTTATACTAGTAGTTCTGGAGATCCCTCTGTCCAAAGTAGGTGTAGATATACCAGTGGTTCTGTGGGGCCCCCTGTCCAAACTAGGTTCTGGAGGACCTCCTGTCCAAAGTAGGTGTAGTTATATTCCAGTAGTTCTGGATGACCCCCTGTCCAAACTAAGTCTACCAGTGGTTCTGGGGGACCCCCTGTCCAAACTAGGTTCTGAAGGACCCCCTGTCCAAAGTAGCTGTAGTTATATACCAGTAGTTCTAGGGGACCCCTTGTCCAAAATAGGTCTACCAGTGGTTCTACGGGACCCCCTGTGCAGAATAGTTATACTAGTAGTTCTGGAGGACCGTCTGTCCAAAATAGGTATACCAGTGTTTTAGGGGGACCCCCTGTCCAAAGTAGGTGTTCTAGTGATTCTAGGGGATCCACTTTCCAAAGTAGGTGGAGGTATACCAGTGATTCTGAAGGACCCCATTGCAGAATAGGTGTACTAGTAATTGTGAAGGACCCCCTGTTCAAAAGTACTAGTCAGTCATTGGGACCCCCCTGTCCAAAGTAGGTGTAGGTATACCAGAAGTTTTGTCTAAAAGGAGAGGTCCCCCTGTCAAAAAAGGTGCATGTATACCAGTGGTTCAAATGTAATTACATTGTTCTTCCTGTCTTGCGCAAGGTTTGTTTAAAACAGGGACGGGATCATCTGGACCTATAAGTTGCTTTCTCTGACACTGGTGGTCTTGTTGTTTTAACAGAGCCTTCACACCATTCCCCTGAGATGCTGAACCAAAGCAGAATCATCAAGAAGAACTTCCAGGCGCCAGATTAAGAAGGCAAACTGTCCCTCTGTTTGCATCTACCTCTGCATTTTCTCCAATTTTAAGAGTGGACCAGCAGCCCCCAGCCACCCTACATAAACAGTACTATGGCGTTTTTGATGAAAAAGAAGAAGTTCAAGTTCCAGGTCCATTTCACTCTGGAGGAGCTGACGGCCGTGCCGTTCATAAATGGGATGCTCTTCTGCAAAATCAGACTGTTGGAAGGTGGAGATTTTGCCATCGCTTCATCCAGGTATTGTGCTTTCACAGTTTGTTTGCTTTGATCTGTATGGGCTGGTGCTCACAAAGCAGTGTTGAGGTAGAGGACTGGCTGCAAATAGGGTTCTTTATAAAACCAAACAAGAGTGGTTCTTCTCTGGCATTGCTCTAATAACCATTTACAGAACCTTTATTAAGTGATGGTTAGCTGTGCACCCTGCTGCTGAGGTAGTGTGTGAATTTAGATTCTGGTTCTTCACCAGTCCAGACAAACTTAGCACTGGGATGCTTTTGCGAAAAACCTTAGTTGCGTCAGGGCCATACTATGTGCAGTGGAAACATCAGGACGTGGGTTGATTGTTCTTGTACATATTGATCTCCTTGTTTGTTTACTGAGATCTCTGTGTGTTGTTTCCTTCAGGGGATGAGAATTTGCTCCCATGCTTTACAGTATTTTAATACTGTAACTATTAGGAGATGGAAATAGCTGTTCTGTGTTAAAGTGTGTGTTTTGTTCCTTTGGTAATCTTTCATGATCCTGATAATCTGGAAGTCCCGTGGTCAGTCTGCTAGCAGCATGTCATGTTGGGCTGGTATGTGCAGGTGTACTGGAAGCAGGTGTGAAGGCCTTGTCCATATGAAAATGCAAATTTCACCAATGTGTCTCACAGTTTCTGCACATATTTGAGATTGTTTTGGGATGAAGACAAAAACTAATATTTACGATGTTTTTTTTTTTTTACTGAAATAGTGTTTCAGTAATACTGCTACTTATTACTACACTGCCTTTACAAAAATAAATTAATTTCAGGATTTTAGACACCACTTGAGTACTATACTAAATGTATGAGCATTTGTTGCTTTTTTACCATCAATTTTTTAACCCTTACAGACACTGCGTCCATTGAAATGGATAACATTTGTTTTCTTCTTTCTTGTGTATTCTTGCATTCTTACAGATTGAGGCCCGTTGTCCAACAGAATTGACATTTATTAGATAATCAAACAGCAGCTTAGCCCCACCTACTGCATTGGACAAAATCTTATGAATTATTTTTACTGCTAAGTGAATGATTTGTGAAATATAAAAAAGTGATATAAAGTTATATATAATAAAAATAGCAATGTTAAACAAATGATTACACTCCAATTAACATAGAAATACAAATAATATATGTATTTTTGGAGTGCATTACAGACAGAAAACAGCATTCTTTTTTAGACGTTGCCAATCACTGTAAACAGTTGTGAATCAGCAAAATTCTGTAGAATAACCCGCTTTCTTTACATAATAAACTTTTGAATAACAGTAAAAAAAAAAATGGTTGGGATTCCTCTTGAATAGGACAATTTTAGTCTGCATGTTTCCTGACCTGCAGTGGCTTGTGCAAATCTTTTGAGACGTTTCTGAATGCTCTGTTCCAGGTGTTCTGTTTTTTTTTTTTTTTAGGCCTATGTTAAGGCCTGAACCGTACCTGTCGTGTGTTTGTGGTTCTGAATGACAGCTGTTGCTTGGTAGGCCCTCAGCTTTATTTGCATAGGTAAAAAAGAGCTTAGGTCAGACGCACAGGTGCGAGCAGGTCTGCTGTATGGTTCTGCGGCGAGGATAACGGTAATCTCCTGTGGCTTTGAGCACATGTTGAGTGCTTCTTCCTACAGTTCTGCATCTTCTTCATTATCCTGTGTAGTGAACTTGTTTTAATATGAGCTACACTGGGTGGGTCCATCAAGTTCTTAAATATTCTCTTATTGTTGTTTTAATTGTTTTCTTAAGATTTTCTTATCGAATGTTTTGTTTCAAAATTTTCACGGTAATCAACAGAAAAATTGACAAAAACACACAAACCAATGTTCAAGAGAGTTTAAAAGTACTAGAAGTTACAGAGGAGGAAACGGCCAACCATATCCTTCTTGGAAAATGTGACCAGTGTGATGTGACGGCAGCAAGACATTTTTTTCTATAAGTAGAAAATGAACAGTACTTTTAAAAACATTGGGCATCAACCAACTATGGTATTTTTTAGAACTGTAAATGTTTTCTTAGGATATTCCTTAGGAACAAATTTAAGATTATTCTTAAATTCTTAAGTAGGGATGCATGATGATATCGGGACTATATCTGTCTAGGCCAATATTTTCTCCTTTTTTTTTGGAATCATTGGTATTGGGACGATACCTATACCAAACTGATACTTGCTGATGTATTTATTGTATACCAGAAAAAGACCACTACTGCAACTGGGCAGCACAACTTTAAAATCCATTGAATTGAGCTAATTTCCATTTTTTTTAGTTTTACTAGATCTATTGTTTTATTTAAACTGTTTATTTAAAAAAGAGGGTTTAAAGCTTTAAACAGTCTATGTAAGAACCAGCTGGCTACTGTAAATAGCTAATAATGTGAAATTTCTCAGTGGACACCTTTCGATTTATTGTTTGTTTAAAGTTGGTTGGAAGCTAAAATGTAAAGTAAATAAATGTTACATTTGTTTTTAGTTAAGTTATACTGAAGTTTCTAGTCTCTCTGCAAGTTATTAATATGTATATCAGCAGATATATACATGTGATATATGATATCAGCATCGGCCTAAAATTCCAACATTGGTGCATTCCTATTAAGAAGATGGTAAATCTCAGTGTTAATCTATTCACCTGATTGTAATACATCCATCAAATGCAGGAAATAGAACATGTTCCAATCCTGAAGTGAGAAAAAAAATCTGGATTTTCTTTAGGAATTACCAGCCTGGGAAATTATTGGGAAATTTATTTTGTTATCTGGTATAATAAAACACTAATTTCAGTGTTGTTAAACCTCCACCTTCAGAGTGATCCATCACACAATAATGACTCACATTTACAACTCTAGTTATTACAGTCCCTGACACTAAGAATCCCCATGGTAGCCAGAAAAAAATGGGTCATAACAGCCTGTATTCAGTTAGTATGTTGTGTTCAGATGGTATTTTTGGGCACATGGCGCTGGGGGCAGAGTAGCGTGGGTGCACGGACTCTCTGGCAGTGCCAGGCACGTTTGTGTACCCGTGGGCTCGATGTACCAAAGAGTCCTCAGCATTCATTCTTCACAATGCTGCGTCTGTCTGACGAGCAGAGGCTTGGAGAGGTTATGTCACGAAATGTTCCTCAGAACGGACGGAGTGAGATAAGAGCCGAACAGCGTAACGTTTGTTAAACGCTGTTACAATTCTGACCTTTCCTATACTGATATCACAGATGGTGGCATTATTCAAATGAGTGCTGTATGTGTCAGGTGGGCATCCTGACTAGGGCTGAACAAAAGGTCATATGTTAAACATTATCACGGTACTAACATGCAAATGAGCCCTATAACCAATCACAATGGTGTGTTTTTTTTTCTTTTTCTTTTAGTGTGCTTTGACCAGTAGTCACAGTCTCAAATAATTTAGTTCCATTCATTTAATGCAGGCCATAGTCATGCAGAATCCTTGTATCTTCATAGTCGCAACCATATATGAGTAGGAAAAAAACATAATGTTTAATGGAATTCCAAGTAAAACAATTATATTTCAAGTCCTTTTAAAGACCTACACTCTACTTGTGCTCTATTATGTTGGGGCTATTGCTTTTTGGACCCTGTTTGTTGCGATGTTCATCTGTTTAGGCCTGTTCATCTTAAGAGACCAATGGCAACCAAGCCCTGGAGATCATTAGATCACTCATTAGAAGCGAGAAACCCCCTTGTGCCTCCTGTGGATGCGTCCTAGGTATAACCAACTGAGACAAGGACCCACAAGAAGGCCAGGGGAGTTCTTTAGGAGTAACCTACAGTCACACAAACATCAGGACCTACCCTGTCTAAGTAGTGGCATTGACCTGTCAACAACTATTTGCGAGTAGTCTAGTTTAGAAAAACAGTGTCAGAAATTAGAAATAAAATCCCAGTTCAAATCACATAGCAGATATTATTCACATTTGTACTAGACTGTAAACTGTTCGGCCGCGAACTAGATACTTTCCAAGCCATTGCGTGGCGGGCCACAAAAAAAAAAAATCTGGTTTGCAAAATAAAGTGTAATGGGATGGAGTGCTACAGACTAGTAGCTCTACAACCCAGAGGGTTGTTGAACACAATTGCAGAACAGTTGATCTCAAAGCAGGTAAACCCAAGAAGAAAGGAAAAAATAAATAAATAAACACACCGCTCCTCACATGGGATCGAACCTGTGTCGTCAGGGTCGAGGTCCCAATACACTATCACTGCCCTGGCATTAGGAATTGGGACACAGACAGGAAAAACGCCCTGATAAGGAGATATGCCAGAAAAAAGAGAATGGGTGGACACTAAATTCACACCAAGCCAGAGACAGCCGAGGAATTTAAACAAAAGCTCGCCAGAAAAGCATTTTATTTTTCATTATCGATCATTATGGTTCAAACAACCTCACGGGCCAGATGTTTCATGCTTGTGAGCCACATCTGGACGACAGGCCGCCTATTGCCATAGTGCTGTGCTATGGTCATGCATAATTGTTAATCATTTTAGTGATTAATAAAAAACAGTTATGTTCATTTATATCTTTTGTGTTAATTTGTTAGATTTTGTTTTACAAAATAAGTAAAAAAAAAAAAAAAATTTTGTCAATCCCTCATAAACATGGTGAGGTATACACAGTTTGTTACTTCAATATTGAAGTTTGATTAGTATTGAATATTGACCAATACAAATATATACATACAAACATTAAACAAGAGGAATCCCTTGCAAAACAATGCACTACACTATGATATCCCCAATGTTGTATTTTGTCTGTATTACTCAGCCTTATGAGAGATGGTGTGTAGAGAGAGGTTATGATGGAGAGAATATACAGTTAAGGGTGTGGAGAAAAAAAACAAGGGAGGGATAAAACGGAGAGAATAGATGGAGGGGGAGAAAGCAAAGAGGTGGAATGAGAGAGAGAGAGTAAGAGTGAGAGAGAGAGAGAGTGAGAGAGAGAGCGGGAGAGGCTCGAGTGATACTGCACACAGAGGGCTTTTTGTCTGCTTCAGCCACAGCATCCCATCTCTTTCTCTCTCGCTCTCTTTCTCTTTTTCTCTCACCCGCCCCTCTCTCATTCTTTTCCCTCATTCTCTCATATTTCTTCTCCGACCCTGCTTGTTTATCTGGGTGGCTTGCAATTGTGACGCGCTTGATTGGCCATAGGGGGCTCTGAGGATCTCCCAAACAAAGACTGATGCCGCGCTACAGTTGACGTGATGAATGAGGAGCAAAGAAGCCTCAAAGCCCCCTGTGCTGATCTCTGACCAGTTTTTCTAGGGTTGTCCATTATGACTGAAGCTGGGGTTTCATAGGAAATTGTCTCTACTACACAAAGAAAATAAGTATTGTTTGTATTGTTCACAGCTATGCTCTTATAACGATGGATCCCATTGTCAGTGTAAACTGAACAAATCCCAAATGGGAAAACAGTGGTGAAATATCATAATCTTTGTTCAGTTGGTTTAATTGCAATAATATTTAGCTTTTAATTTCTTCATTTTGCTAATCCTAACCAGGCAACTTAAACATGTGCTCATATAAATGTACATTTAATTGTTATGTTTCTGCCATTCAACAAAATACATAGTGAGCAGAATAAGGAAACAGACAAAGATGCATTTTGCTGAGCTTTTGTTGAATACATTTCTACCCTAAAGCCAATGCATCTGAGGATTAAAAAGATATTGGTGAATAAGACCCAATGTGGCTTTTTTGGAGGGTGGTTATTTTTTATTTATTAAAATAGACTGAGAAATATGAATATGAAATATGTGCTCAATGCCTTCTACACTGAATATCGCTATAACTGATGCATGGATGCTGGTGAGCCACCACCTTCATATTTGCATTTTTTACAGCTTCTGGATGAGCCCAGAAGCGCAGCTTCAGCTGGTAGCAGGCAGTGAAGCTTGAAGGATGGCGGGGTGGCAGTTTAATGGCAGAGCTGCACTGAGGCAAACACTGCTGTAGATCACGTCCCTGCAATAAAAGCAGCCATATCAACTCATCACCATGAGCAAGAGCCCACAAGTGCTCTTATCGCTGCTGCATAGATGCATACACACAACCATGGTTTGCTCTTCTGCCTTCGCTCTTTAAGACACCAGAAAGGGTTCTTTGGAACAGTGCCACAGATGAACCACTCAGAGCCCTTTTTCCGGTCTGTGCACCTCATTTCGGACCCTTCGGCACATTTCCAAAAGCAAAAATATCTTCAGGAACCTGAAAATTTGTTCTCAGCTGGAACCAAAATATAGTAGCTTCTTTAGTGTGAAATAAGAGCCATCATGTGATATACAGCCGGTTCCACTTAAACTTACGCAAATGTAGGCTGGTTCGCTGAAAATCACCAAGGTTCTTATAAGCCTAAACGGAACCAGTTCCAGAACCTGAGTTCTTTTGTTTAAAAGAAAAGGCTAAAAAAATTAAAGCATGGTTCTTTTAAAAGAGCCATTGTAGTGATATTTTAAGAACCTATACATAATGTAAGGCCGAATTCACTTTTTTTAATCCCCAGTTTTTTCACAATTGCTTTTTCTTTGAGAAGCAGTCCAAAAATACATTTAGGCTTAAATGTCTGCTTGACAAAATGCATAAAACATTTAAAAAAACATGTTACATGACTTGGTTTAACCCTTAGAGAGAAAATTGTACATTTCTAGTTAAGGCAAAAAATAGATGTATTGGTACCTGTTCTGTAAGTATACACCCAAATCTTCATTTATATGCTATAAATATTTTTTAAAGATCTACTTTAACTATAATAAATATTCATTTAATATAAATATAACTAATATAAATAAAAATAAACATTGCAGGAACAATTATTAACATATTTAAGCTAAAATTTGATTGAATATTCAAAATCAAAGTAGTTTGGTTGCAATTTGTTTTATTCTTCTGTGGTTTCTTATGTTCTGTGGTAGTCTTGGTGTGCTCAGTTTGCCTGCACCAAAAATATGAAGATCTGAATGCAGTTTAAACAGGTTTAAAACATATTTGGCAAGCATTTAGGGAGCTGAGATTGCTGGCAGTCTAAATCCAGTGTTTGTTAGCATTGTTAGCCTAGCATCTCCTGTTCTAAACCTAAAGAAGCACAAACCAGATTGCGTCTGGGGTCGGTTATACATCATGTGTACCAGAAACAAATGACCTGTCTTACTGCTTTAAGGGTGAAGCTTAATGCGAATAGTGGGTATATATGTGCTGGACGGGGTTGCCATGGAAACCTTCAAGTCAAAGTGCGTGTATGTGTGTACGTGTGTGTTTAAGTGTGTGTGTGAGCATTTGAGGGTTCTCCCAGACTCGACTGATGTCTGAATGTGATGAAATGGCACTGTAATTGTAATCATTGCAGAGTTGCTGCTCTGGGCTCCTTCCTGTTCTGCTTCTTCTCTCTCACACACACACACACACACATGCTCACACACACACACACATGCACACACGCACACTCACTGGTATTGCAGCGAGGCTTGAAATGTTAGCCTTTTTGATGCAACAGTGGGATGACAGCCTCTTATATATGCACCTATAGCAGCATGTATTTCTGTTACCGTCTCTGGCATCATGTTTGGTTAGATCTGCAGGCTGACCAGTGTATCCCAGATTCATATTAACACAGTATTGATGGACTGCAAGTGAGGGATGAAAAAAAGAAGGGCAGATTATGATTTTCAATATTAAAATACCATTATATTCAACTTATACCGTTATAATAATACTATTATATTCAACTCATACAGTATTGTTATCATATTTCAGTCATATTTCACTAGCAAGTTCTGCCTTTACTCTATCTTTCTGCACTCTCCTTTGATCTTGTGCTTTATTTGATGTTCATACAGCTGTTTTTCTGTGTTATTGGTCTGAGCACCCTCATAGCTTCTGGTAAAGGACTCAGTACAGTCCTTCCATACACTAAATTCTATCTCTAGCACCAAGACTTTGTCGTCCTGCCTGAAAGACACAATCTGAATAAAAATAAACACATGCTTCTCCATTTAGACAGTAAAACAAACAGATATTACATAATTTGTAAAGCCTTACCCACTGTAACTATATATACAGCTCTGGAAAATATAAGAGACCACTTAAAAATAGTTTCTTTGATTTTACCGAATTGAAAACCAAGGTATCCAAAAGCAGTGTGTAAGACTGGTGGAGGAGAACATGCCAAGATGATTAAAACCAG
Source organism: Astyanax mexicanus (assembly GCF_023375975.1). Classification (NCBI taxonomy): domain Eukaryota; kingdom Metazoa; phylum Chordata; class Actinopteri; order Characiformes; family Acestrorhamphidae; genus Astyanax; species Astyanax mexicanus. The sequence continues at coordinate 13,616,160 of NC_064408.1, forward strand.
GGTTCTTCCACAAAATATTGATTTCTGAACTCTTTGCATTACTGTTTTTTTGGAATTTGGGAGAAATGTTGTCCTTAGTTTATAGAATAAAACAGCAATATTTATTTTACTCAAACACATACCTATAAATAGCAAAATCAGAGAAACCGATTCAGAAACTGAAGTGGTCTGAGTTGTATATATCATATAAGACTTTGATTTTGTACTTTTGTCTTTAAGCAACAGATTTTGTAAATGTTATACTTGATTACTTGAGCATTTAAAAATTCTCTACAATTTTAGTCATTTTCAATTCCCTTTAATTAGCTAGGCCTTGGACATCACATGACACTACCACTGTTGGTAAGGTTAAAGCTAGCATGTGCTTCCACTGAGTTGAAATTGTCAGTAATACAACATAATTGGAGTTTAACACTAGGGCTGTGTGTTGTCAAGAACCTGGAAATACAATATGTATCATAATAAGGTGTTACAATTTAAAATATTGCAAAACACCAAACTTTATATGTAGACTATTAATAAAATTCAATACTGTGTTTTTTGAGAATCAATGCATTATCAATTTTTTTTTCTGTTTTTTTTTCTGTCACCCCTACATAACATGCTTGGAGGAGAACACTAATCAACATTATTCGGTTATTATTACAGATGGTCATGGCTTCAACAGGGATTGAACTACTGATTTGGGCAAAAATGTTGTCTGTTAATTGTTGATGCTGTTTAACTTTTTGTAATTAAAATCTGTTTTAGCATCAAGTTTTTATAAATAAAAAAATTGGGTGTAAATTGCATATTAAAAAGATTTTTTTTTTTTTTCAGCACGATGCCACAACATAAAATGTTAAAATGGGGAAATGCCTTATATATGTACACACATACTTCTATATAATACATAGACAATAAAATTAACATATAATGGATTAGTACCTTTGACAAAGGCCTGTTCATGTGAGTGTAATGTTTGTTATTGGTCACCTGGATACACGGGATCAAAGTTAAATTATTCAAGCTCACAGCACCAGTTGGGCTCCACATGTTTATACATAACAAACGTAACAATTGCTGTATACAATAGCATTGGTTTTTGCGTGAATACATATTGACAATAGCCTGATTGCATATTGACCATTATTATTTGACCAGCATTGTTCATTTTAATATCTTAATCATTTTATTTTTAATGTGACAGAAGCACTTTTTTGTGATTGGTCAGGATGCTCACAAGCACACACACTCTTTTACAAATGGAAGATTCCTGCAATATAAGGATTGTGAGGGCAAATATTGAGATTATTTCAGTAAATTATATATTGTGTAGGCCTAAGTTTAAAGCAGATTAGAGCTGCTTATATACACACAGCCACATGCTCTCAAATTAGACAAGAAATTTAAAACTGTTTCAAGTGGAACTTGGGAAATTACATAGAAGAACCACTTTTGGTTCTGAACCTTTGCTTCAGCAGTTGTTTTCTTTTTAGATTTTTTGAAGGTTTTGTCTTTTACACATATACAGCTCTAGGAAAAAAAATGATGAGTTTCACTGATTTTACCAAATTAAAAACCTCTTGAATATATTCAAGATGGATAATCAAGATGGATTATCACAATCTATCAAACCAAGCGGAACTGCTTGAATTTTTGCAGGCATAAAGCTATCCAAAAGCAGTGTGTAAGACTGGTGGAGGAGAACATGCCAAGAATTTAATAGAATAAAAACAACAATGTTCATTTTACGTAAACATATACCTATAAATAGCAAAATCAGAGAAACTGATTCACAAACTGAAGTCTCTCAATTTTTTGTCCAGAGCTGTACACAAATATTAGTTATTATAGTTAGAATATATTAATATTAGAATATTATAGTTCTTTATGGAACCAACAGTGAACTAGGGTTGTGTATTAATCATAAATTGGCAATGTGATACATATCATGATGAAGGGTTTATAATTCAATATATTATGATCTATGGCAATGCTGTAAACAAGGCAATATATTACAATTTGTATAAATAAAATTTTAGGAATAAAATCTGTAATCATATTAATACAGTTTACAAAACAAAATATCACAATACTTCGATATATCAATATTTTCTTACTATAAGCAAAGCACCTTTATTATTATGAGTGTGATGGCAACTTTAGACGTGCAGCAGCTGGTGGCACTTATTATGTTGCCGTTCTTTGTCTTTTAATCTTTCTATCCATGCGTATTCATTTCTCATACTGTGTGTAGAAAGTAGAGGCAAAGTGTATGCTATGTCTGAATGGATGTTCAGTCTGGTTCAGCCTAAAGGCAGCAGCAGACTGAGATAAGGCTTTAGATTAGGCTGTAATTCAATTAGTGACGACTGGAGAACCTCTTTATCAATCAGAGATGACAGTGCTGGAAGCTCTAGTGAGCTCTAGTGAGCTCTCTGTCTTACTCATTCACATATTTGTATACATATATGAAACACATTATTAGGTACACCATGCTAATACTGGCTAGGCCCTCTATGCAGATTCTCTAGGGGCACTTTTATACTGTACAATTCCCATTCTACCACATGCCAAATCTACTGTTCTACTGGATTCAGATCTGTTAATTTTAAAGACCACTGAAGAGGTCTAAACACCTCAATTAATCTGTTCCTGAAACCATTTAGTTTATTATTATGATGGGAGTAGCCATTAACTGTTGGCCCAAACAGGTTGAGTCCATGAATTCATACTGTTGACACCACATGCAGCCTCAGCTTTCTGTTCTTGGCTGAAAGAATTGGAACCAAAAGCAGTCTTCTGCTGTTGTTGTTGTTGTTGCCTTATCCTTCCCAAGGCTGGACGTATTGTCCATTCTGAGATGTTTTTTTCCTCATTTTTAACCACAAATGAACAGAGTGGTGTATTTCTGAGAGTTACTGTAGCCTTTCTGTCAGCTCCAACCTTCCTGGCCATTCTCTGTGGACTTTTCACATCATCTTCAGGATGTTTCTGTTTGTAGAACCTACTGGATGCTTTTCTTTATAAAACAAATCAAGGTAATTATTGATTATTAATGACTGTTGTGCTGAAGTAGAACAGCAGTTTTCAAATGATATAAAACCAGTCACTTCTGACACCAACAATCATGCTTCTCTCAGAATTACTGAGATCACATTTTGCAAATTGATTAATGTGGATATTACTTGAATCTGCTGAGCTTTTTGATCATTATTATTGGATTTTACTGCTGCCACATGATTGGCTAACTGTATGAACACGCATGTAGGTGTACGTGCAGATTTTCCTAATATAATATAATATCTAAATATCTTTCTGATATCTTTTTGTTATTTCTCTCTGTGGGTCTGTGTCGTCTCTCAGCCGCTCTATATTTCTCTCATATCTTCTCTCTGCTGGGTTGGTGTTTGGTGTCTTCTATTTTCCGGTTGACCGAGCTGCTATTGGCAGATTGAGGATACAGGATTAGAGAGAAAGAGCGAGAGAGAAATTAAATTTGAGGGTGAGCAAGAGAATAGAAGGTCAGCGAATTGAAACCTAGTAGTATGAAAACTGGGATAAAATGAACATGCTGCCCTGAGGTTTAAACCATTTAAGGGTTTATAAAACATAGTCTCTCTCTCTCTCTCTCTCTCTCTTTCTTTCTCTGCTTCCCCATGTGCACAGATTTACTGATTTGAACGGCTGAACGGTCGCTATTGGCCTGTGGCTTGGTGCAAACCTTTAACCCCCTCTTATCTCTACATATGAAGCAAGCCCATGTTATACTGACTGTACCAAACCCAGATACACAGCCTACACTGAACATTAATTTCTGATCACACAAGCTGTAAGAAAATCTAACAATAAAGTAATTAATTCTCATCGTTGTGCTCTTGTGGAAGGATTAAGCGAAGGATTTTAATAAGATATTTTATGTAATAATGACTGATTTCAATAACTATTTAATTTAAACACATCAAAACAGCACAAATACTTTAAAAGGAAGCAGTGTTTAAATTTTGTCATATTTTAACTTTAAACTGTTTTTGCCTATGTTGTAGTTACATGGTAGACATTTTTTACATTCTGCAGTTTTATACACTCAGAATCCTTCATTTGTTTTAAATTTGTGTGGCAAAGCAAATCCTATAGTACTCAAAGCCTTTATTATAGACATGATTAAATTCTTATATTTTATATTCAATGTACTTGTAACACAAAAATAATCCACAATCCCATGTTAAATTTCAGTTATGTCAAAAACAAATACCATGATTTAGCCTAATCTTAAAAATATAGTTATACATATTTTGACTATACTGCCTGGCCCTAACTTTAAATGTTTTTATTTATTTACTTATTTAGAAAAGAGCATTTTAAACTTTTATGATGATGATAATGTATTTTTAACACAAATTCAAGTACACATTTAAATTGCTCAAATGGATTTCTAGCTTATCCTTGAAGTTCTGTTGGTGTATTGCTCTGCAACTACTTATTGACTGTCTGTCTTTTTTATAAGCCAAAATAGTTGAAAGATCATAAGCTTTTACATTATGATTGATTAGTAAACTCCTAAAAAGTGCAGTGTTGGTTCACTGTCGCTGTGTACCCTGTTTACTGAGGAAAGTTTAATGTGTTGAATAAGTTCATTAAATGCAATTATATCAATCCGTTGTGTGGGTGTTCAGGATGAAGAAAAGGAACAATCCCACGGTTGCATAACATAATGAACATGATTCATCACTTTAAACAGATTCAGTCGATCAGCCAAGACATGTTTTCAATCTGGGGTGTGCTTCTTTAGTTTACAATGGGAGATGCTAAGCTAACAGTGATAACAAGCACTGGACTTGACTCTCACTAATCTCCTAACACTCCCAATGTAAAAACAAATTAAGTAGCATATAATAAATATGGCTAATTAGAGAAAATGCATATCTACAGCAGGGGTTGGTCTAAAGCTAAGCTAGGGCTGATGATTTAGCAAAGGCTAAACAAGATCAAGGAACGAATACAGACAAGCAAGAGACACTGTGCAACACTATGAAAAGTAACTGGAAAGGTGGAGTGTATCATGTACAGTCTGTTTCACAATTTTAGCAAACTGTTCATGCTAGCCTGATGCTCAAATAATGGTACATATTTAAACGTTTTAAAGCTTTGTGAGATTCAGGGACAGGCCAGTATTTGGGTAAGATTATGGATGTTCCTGGAGCGTTATCCCTCATCCACAATTTCCTTCCCTCTCATTCCACCTACCCACATGTATACTAAGCACACATATACACAAAGCTCAGCCATGTGATGAGCGGCATGACCAGTTTAACTTCTAAACATGTGGTACTTGTGTTTCCAGAGAACATTGTTCTTAAGAATAGCTAAGCATTACCAAATGCAAGACCAGCCACTTTCAGTAGTGTAAAAAAGTATTTCCCCCTAAAGATCATACTGATATAACTTTAATATCAGACAAGAATAACCTAAGTAAATATAAAAAAATATGATTTCATTTATTAAAGAAAAAACTTGCCCCCTGAACCTAATAACTTGGTTGTGCCACCCTTAACAACATCAACTGCAATAAGGCTTTGGCAAAAAGTCTTTCACATCTCTGTGGAGGAATTTTATTCTACTCTTCTTTACAGAATTTTTTAAATTCAGACACATTAGAGGGTTTTTGGGCATGAACGGCCCTGTTTAAAATCATCCACAGCCTCTTAATCAGACTTTGACTAGGCCACTCCAAAGCCTTAATTTTGTGTTTTTTATTTTTTATAAGCCATTCAGAGGTGAACTTGTTTGTGTGTTTTGGATCATTGTCCTGCTGCGGAACCCAAGCACACCTGAGCTTGAGGTCATGAACAGATGGCCAGACATTCTCCTTCAGGATTGTCTGGTAAACAACAGAATTCCTGGTTCTATTACAGGGCTTCCAGGGCCTGAAGCAGCAAAGCTTTTTTGGCTTGAGCAGATCTCCACATTGATTGGGGGGGGTGACTCTTTGTGTTAAAGGGTGGGAGTCTATCCATAAACAGACACTATGGTTGTAATGCTAATGCTGTAATAGTGATGGTGGACAAGGATAACACTGCGATAGGGATCCTAATACCATGGTAGCGATGTTGAAAAAAGCTAGCGGCCAGAATGGTAACGATGCTAACATTGTGTTAGTGATGCTGAAGTTTTGGTGGTGATGCTAGAGGCGATGCTGATGGTCCGGTAGTCATGGTGATGAGGGTGTTAACGATTTGACCTCTCTGTATTCCCAGCCTAATGCAACTGCTATTTCTCCCTTTCTTTCAGTTTCTCTTTATGTCTCCCTGCTTCCCGCTCTGTTTCTCTGTCCACACTTTAAATAGTCTTCCATGCTTATTTCCGGTAATGGCTCTGGCCTGAGGGAAACCCGTGCTACTGAAAATAGCCCACCTCCTGTTGAGCGTCTGCACACGCACACGCTTATACTCATGGTAATAAGTGGCTACATTTGGACCTTTGGGTCAGTAGGCCAGTGTCTCTGGTTTTAGACTGCATGTGCTGAAAGGAGCTGAATGGAATTCCATTTCAGAATGCTTGGTATCTATGAAATTTTTACATGGATTCCATGCATAACTTGAGGAATGTATCTAGTCTAGATCTAAATAATTTAGCAGCAGTTAGGGCTGAATGTATAAGTAATATAGATTGAAATGGCTATTTAAATAATTTGGTAAGAATGTGGCATTAAGACATGTATCACAATACCATAGTTACTAGCCTTTACAATTCCATATATTGAGGTACAGAATTAAAACACCACATACATAAAATCTGAGTAAAAAGTTCAGAACATCAGAACAGTGGAATTAAACAACAGAGTGAAACGTTGCGATGTAATGGTCTGGGTTTAAACACAACACAAAGAGAACCACTTCTGACACCATGTATGTAAATATGTAAATATTTTTTAAAACATTTATACTGTGTTTTTGAGAATTGATACAGTTTTAATATATTTTCTTGGAGCCTAAAAATAGTTTCTTGTCCCCAAGGCTAATTCAGACGCACAAAAATACTCAAAAATGAAGAACCAGCATTAGTTCAGGACTATGTTCAGTTATGTCTGTATCTCTCTTTCTCGGTTCACTGTGGGAATATGTTGTTATTGCTCAGAAAGAGGAAAGAAAGGGAAAGATTGATAAAGGCAGGGAATTTGAGTAGCATCTGGAACTGAGCTCCAAAGAGAAGTAGGTTAAATGTGCTCCCGAGGGAATAGAGGGAGGAGAGCGGAGGAAAAAACGCTGCTTTCTCTCTGCTTTTCTGCTTTCCGACTTTTTTTCACACACATACAAACTCAGCAGCTCTCAAACTCTGCTCAACTATTCATTGGCACTGAAAAAGTAAAGATTTCTAAGTGGTTCTTGAAATGGATTAACATGAGTGCTATGGCTAAGTTAGCTTAGCTAACGATACTATCCTAGCCCAGTACAGCTCATATGTGTAAATTTGAAAACTTGTGCCATATCACCCACCCCTAATTATCATATCATAGTACTAGTTTTTTGCTGTTTTTAAGAAAACAAATTTCACACTGTTCTCATTTCACTTTATATATCTACTAGGGAAAGATTATATTTGTTCAAGATCATTTATTTTACTTTAATCCTGGATATATGGATATATTTGGAGTGCATTATTAGTAGGGGTGGGCGATATGGCTCTAAAATAATATCACAATATTTCAGGGTATTTTTGCGATAACGATATACTTGGCGATATAGGAAAACTAAAATAAATCATTAATTTCAGGAATATAGTATAATAGTATAACAGCATAATCATAATATGGCAAAATAAATAATATAGCAAAAAATAATATAATGCAGCAAATAATATTGCAGAATATTTAGTGCATGCATATAAACTGCAAACTAAAATAATTCTACAATAAATACACCTAAAGCTTCACAGTAAATAATAGACTAATTTTAAGACAGAACAGCCCTATTATCACGATATAATTTTATATCATGATATTTCTGTGTCACGATATATTGTATACAATATAATATTGCCCACCCCTAATTATTAGTATCATGACTTTCTGTATCATTGACTTCTGCTACAAATCTAATAAAATTCTAATATTTTTTAATATCTCAGTTAGGGGTGTGCCATATCATATTGTATGCAATAATAAAATGTAATGTTCATTTTGTGCAGTAGTGTATTATATATATATTTTTTTAAATTCAGTGTTTTGTCATATCGTCAAGAGTATCGGTATTGCGAAAATACCATGAAATATCATGATATTACTTTAGGGCCATATCACCCACCCTTAGCATACTTATTCTTTTCACTACATCTCATTTGCAAGCATGTTTTTTAAGGAGCCACAACAATTGTTTAGTTATTTATTACCAAATGTATTAAGAGGTCTAAGTGATGTGAGAGTAAGCATACTCCCTCTTTGTGGAGCTTGTATGTGTCTGTTAATGTGTGTGTGTGTGTGTGTGTGTGTGTGTGTTTAAACACTCTCTCTCTTCACCAGCTGTGTCTTGGCTTTCTGCTTTTGCTTAGTCATGGGTCACACAGTGGTCAGTGTTCAGAGGTCAGATATTTCAGGTCTGCTTCAGACTGTCCGCCTGTGAAGTGGGGACCTCAGCTTATAGTAAATGTCTTTCTTCCTCCACGCTTTCCTTGTTCTCTCCTTGTTCTGTTAAAGGTAAAGAAAACAGCCCCTGACACCCCTCCTCCACCCCTTTCACAGCTCTCAGTCTGTCAGCAGATCAAGGGGGACAAGGGTCAAGCTCCTTAATGGCGTGACCAGTAGACTACTGTCCAAAAGTGTCTGTAATTACAATTAATTTGTAAAACTGTACAATTATTAAAGAAAGACGTAAAGGAACCATTTTTAATATGTGTTAGGAATAATGCATATGCTTTGTTTGGATTCTTACTTCCTTGAGTGCTTTGAAAATGAGCCCTATTTATTGAATTCATAATGAAAAGAAAAGAAACACCCATAATGCTTTGTATTAAAAATGATATTTACATATCTTGGCAAGTAAGTTATATAGATACAAATAAATAAATCAGAATAAAATAAATCAAGTTAATTAGGAGATAAAAAGGACCAAATATGAAAATGTGTCAAAACATTTTAAAATGCAGAGAAATTTTCATTTCAATTCAATTTAAATACTGTCCCACTCACTTAGTACAGTGATTTTTGTATTTTGAAAAGTATATTGTGTATGTAGATATTTTATTGTAACTTGATAAATATTGTTGTCATATTGCCCACCCATACAACAGAAAATAAAAAAATAAACAAAAGTAAAAAAGTGAAATCAAAAACTAAAATAAAGCAATTTATTAAATTAATAATATAATTAAATGTCCAATAACAGTAGTAATAATAATAATCAAATTTTGTTGGCCTAGGGTTTACAAACCAATAGACATCCAACTCTAACTCAAGCAGTTCACACATTTTACTGTGTGACTGTGTATGCTTGTGGGTGAGGGTTTTAACTGTGGTTGAGTGACAAATACAGGGGAAAAAATGATATTGAGACATTTGGGCAATTTCAAATAAGCTCACATGCGTCATTCGTGAGAGCGAGCGCTTCAGCTCACTTCCTTCATCGTTGTCTTCCTCAGCTTTGCTTTAAGACTTCCCATCTGGATCTTAATCAAAGCCTGCAGGCTTCTAGAGAGAGAGAGAGCCAAAATGTACATTCCACAGTGGGAGAAAAAGGAGAAAGAGCTTTCAGAATTGTCCTATGCAGAAATAATGTGATACCAGTTTTTCAAATCTGATGTTTATTTAAAGGTGTTCACACTATCTTTTTAAAGTTATCCATATCTGACATTTAACTGAACAGTTGGTGCCATTTTTTCACCTACAAACTCAGGAAAATGTATGTGGAGCTGCCCTTTCACACGTGCAGCCAGAGATCAGTGTCCGGCATGGTCCCCTACTGGTCCCCAGATTGTTGCTTCTTCTTAAGTCCTCAGAAGGAGATTTAATGGCTGTCTGTTTTCACTGGCTTGCAGGATTATCACCCTATCTTGTGTTTGTTTTGGAGAGGATGTGGAAGAGGGTTAGTCATGCTCTGTTTCTGATCTGAATGGGCTACTCTGCTCTCCGAGTGGACTCTTCTTCAATAAAGACAGTCTGCAGGAGAAGGTCTGCTCAGAGTTCACATTCCTCCAATGTCAGCACATAGGCCTCCTTTATAGTGAACACACACACACACACACACACACAGGTGGATGACTGGCTATGGCTTACTCACGGTTCTGTGCATTCCATTTTAAAAGAGTTGTCTCAATGTAAGTAGAACATAATTGACATTAAAGGCCAATAAAAATATGAACGTATTAAAAATTATTATACGTATTACAATGGTTCCTGTCAAATGTGTGGTATGTTCATATTTGGCAGCAAGTCAGTTATTTAAGTTTATGTGTTAGAAGCAAGAAAACATAAGCAAGTGTAAGAATCTATTTTTTGACAGGGATCAAATTAGGGCTGTTTTATTATATTTTACAACAGTTACCACAGGACACTTTTAAGATGTCTTGAGATATAGACTATTCCTTAGAATCTGTGTCTCGATTGGTTAGAGCTTTTTTAAAGGCACGGACTAAACTACACAACATTTTGTGTATACCTTATATTTTTTTTATGTATATATTTTTAAATCTGACGATTGATATTTTCCAATTGACACTCTTGTTAGACACAAATAAACAGCCATAACCCATAGTCTTAAAGAGCCACTAAACCCTGAACCATATTTTTTTCTATTAATAGCTGAAATGTGTGTGAAGTAATGTGAAGTAATGAAACATACTAGTTCTGCTTAATTTTTTTTTTCCGAATCATTATAAAACACTTTTATTGCGTTAGTTTCCACCTCTGCAGTGCCCTCTCAGGATTACCTGTGCTATAGGCGTGAATGATGTGTTTGTGTTCTTTGGTTCACAGACACATTACAATATACAGATCAGTCAGTCTATTATACCGCCCCCTGCTGACAATGTCCAACCATCTGGGTCTCACCACTCTCTCTACTTCCCTGACTCTAAACCCATACATCACCCAGAGCCCCTCCCAAACTACCCCTCCAATTTTTCTAACCTTTTCCAAATTTGAGCTGAGGGTAGAGTCAGCAAAAATTAAGGAATTTAGTGCCTCTTTAAATTATACAGATGTTATAGTATTAAGGGGAAAATTGACACACACCTTTTTTTTTGCGCTTGCATTTGTAAACCTATTGTGTACAGATTCATCAGTTCATTCTGTATTGGTGTCCTATTGTTTTACAGTGGGGTGCGTTGCATCACCCGTGATGATGCATTGTTATCAGTTCAAGTCCAAATTTGTTCTGCCAGAAATCTGGATCTAAGACCATAAAATCAGAATCGCAAGAGAAGAAACATAAGAAACAAAAGAAACAAAAGATCCTGAAAATGGGAACACACTGTCTGTCGGACAGCCTGTTCCCTGACAGTATCAGCTTCACTGTTCCTGAGGCCAGAACACCAGAAGAGTGTGTATGTGGGTGTGTGACAGAACGTCAGTGGGTGTGAATGAGAAATGAGTGATGTAGACTCACTCTGTCGTTTTACCCGTTGGCGCTCCATGGTGCAGTATAGCTGTTAGTATGAGTCACAATACAAATCCAGTTTCAAGGCTTGGGATTACCATGGAAATGGATAAACATGTGTGCACACACACACATAGCAAACCTATTTTTTTGGTATTATGTTTCCCTGTTCAGCCAACCTTCAGCAAATTTTTAGATTTTTAATAAATTGTTGGAATTCATTAAATATGGACTTAAACCACACATTTTTTTTTCAAATTGTTTGACATATTGTGACTCTGGCATCTGTTTTTTAATATTATATAAAAAATGTGATTGATATGCACCAAAAAGAACAAATTTGACACTTTGAAGAGGCAAATTTTTGGAGTGACAGCAACAATATGCTTGAAAAAATGAGAAATTGTCATAATTTTCTACAAACAAAACTTCTCTGAGCTTATTTTGTTCTATCTTTATAGTTTAGTTTATTTATTACAAAACTCTCCAAATGTCTGCAAAACAGAGTATTTATTGTTAGATTGTGGAATGGAGGGAAAACACATTGAACTGTTGGGGGACACCCACTTTCCCATGAGGAAAGCAGCTGAGATCATGGCTGATTATGTTATGGGTCAGCTCACATGAGAAGAATCTCACACACATTAAAATCTAACACATTTTCCAGAGTAAACAACATACATTTTAGCTAAAGCCAAGAGTATTAGCATCTATTTAACATCAGCTCAAATAGTTAACATATTGAAACACATTATCTAGAGTAGTTAAAATCTACCAAACTTCAGCTAGAGGCAAGAGTAGTTAATATCTAGGTAACATCAGCTTTAATGTCTTGCTAACACATTATCTAAAGTTGTTAACATCTACCTAACATCAGCTTGAGTAGTTACCAGCGAGCTAACGTATTTCAAGAGTAAACAACATCTACCTAAATTCAGCTAGAGGCAAGAGAAGTTAACATCTTTCTAACATCAGCTTGAGTAGTTAACATCTTGCTAACGCATCATTTAAAGTAGTTAACATCTACCTAGCATCCGCTTGATTAGTTAACATCTTGCTAACACATTTCCAGAGTAAACCACATCTACCTAACTTTTGCTAGAGGCCAGAGTAGTTAACATCTTTTTAACACATTATCTAGAGTAATTAATATCTACCTAACTTTAGCTAGAGGCATTGAGTAGCTAACATCTAACTAACCTCAGCTTGAGTAGTAAACATCTTGCAAACACATTATCTAAAGTAGTTAACACTTGGCTAACATCAGTTTGAGTGGTTAATATTTAGCTTACATCAGCTTGAGTATTTAACATCTTTCAAACACATTATCTAGAGTAGTTACCATCTACCTAACTTTAACTAGAGGCATTTAGTATTAAACATTTAACTAACACATTATCTAGAGTAGTTAACATCTACTTAACATCAGCTTAAGTAGTTAACAGCGAGTTAACACATTATCTACAGTAGTTAACATCTACTTAACATCAGCTTGAGCAGTTAACAGCAAACTACCACATTTTCAGGGTGAACAACATCTACCCAACTTCAGCCAAAGGCATTAGTAGTTAACATCTTGCTAACACATTATCTGGAGTAGTTACCATCTATATATCTTTAGCTAGAGACCAGTTAACATCTAGCTAACATCAGCTTGAGTAGTTAGCATCTTGCTAACACATTTTTTTTTTTTTAGAAAAGTTAACATCTAACACATTATCTGGAGTACTTATCACTAGTGTGTTTAAGTGTTGTAAGCTGGAGTAGTTAACATCTAGCTAACATTATCTAGAGCTTTTACTGTTGTGTGTTCCTTACACTTACTACAGTGTTTAACATCACACAGAGTAGTTAAACAATTAAAACAACTAAAGCTAGAGTAGTTAAGAAATGTCTTACTAACATCTAAAACTTCAGAAAGTTTTGGAAAGCCAATGTAGACTAGTGGAAAAATAGTTTGTTGATACCAAAAATGTTTATAAAAACTTTAATTGGAAATGGTATGTCATACAATTTTTGTTTCAGCAAAAAGCCAAATGTAGTCTTTTTCAGACAATGACATAATTACATTAAAGTAGAAAATCACCATACTCTTCCATTTGTACTTCCATAAATTTATGCATGGTCAGCTCACATGACCAAAACTTCCAGTGTGTTTGTAGCAGTGGCTTTGTTGGGAGCTCCTTTGCAACACTTTTGTTTTCTGTAATGCATCACAGCTGATGGAAGTTTGTTTTATTTGTCCACAAAAATGGAGAAAGTGCTGCAGGACGGAGGGAGACAGGCACTGTGGCTCTGTAGTGGCTGGAGCTGTTTAAACAAATGCTATATGGTAGTGATTGCAATCCAGCAGTGCTGTTTTAAGCCCTGCGTGTCTTTATGTATTTATTTAAGGAGCAACCAAGAGGATGTAGGTATAGCTGGGCACTGAGAATGAAACTGGAAGCTTTATAAGTTTCAGATCATGAGACGTACAGACAGGCAGAAAGAATTGTGTGTGTGTGTGTGGGAGATTCTAAAAACTTACCTGCTCTCTGTTATGTAACTGTTCTACTGCTGATAATGGGCTTCTACTTCTGTATGGTGTTTGCATACCTTATCAATAAAAAGGAAAAATGAACAGGAGTGTGTGTGTAAAAAGGTGCTTGACTTGTGAAGGTAGTTTAAAAGATACAACAACATTTAATGTAAAATGTATAGATGCATAAGACATCTTCCAGAAGCATTACAACAAGCACAGAACATCTAGTTACAAATCTTTTAGTTTAACATTAACCAGAGAGTTTAACATCAGACAGAGTAGATACCATCTAGCTTACATCAGCTGGAGGTTAGAATGGTTAACATCTTGGAAGGACTGCAACTAATAATTATTTTGGTAGTTGACTAAACTGTCGATTATTTTTTTGATTAGTCGATTAGTTAACGATTATTTCTGCCATGCCCTAAATCTCTACTTCCTGTGGGTATGGCTCCTGTTTCTATCTATTTCTGTATTTTTGCTTCAAACCGATAGAAACAGCTAAACATGGGATTTAAACATCCTTCAAATGTCCATAATATTGTTCTTAAAATATGGAAAGTGTTGACATTTAGTGAGGAAATATGTATGTATGTATCTGAGTTGAGTTTAAGCTGTGAGTGTCCCAGTACTTTGTGTAGTGCTGCAAGTGAGCAATTATTCAACAATGAACATTTGGAGTTGACATTTTTTTATAATCGTCATTTTCGATTATATCGACTAATCGTTGCAGCCCTACACCTAGGTAATGTTGATTTATGTCTATTATCAGCTAAAGTAGTCGTATAATTGACATTGTCAATTATATCGACTAATTATTGCAGCCCTACATCTAGGTAACGTTGGCTATTTTAGTTGATGTTTATTATTGTATTTTTTTTATAAGCATTTTTTTATATAATCTAGAGTCTTTAACATCTAAGATATGTGTGGTTGAGGGTAATGTTGGTAACAATGCAACAATAGCTAATGTCTAATTTCAGCTACAGTACATCTTGCTAACCTCAGTCAGATGCTGGTGTAGTAAACATCAAGCCTGCATCAGCTGGAGAAGCTGACGTCTATCAAACATCGACTAATGCAGCTAACATCAAACTAATATCAGCTAAAGTAATTAAGCTAACAACAGCTAGAATAGCTAATATCTAAAATCAGCTGCAGAAGTGTAGGTAGGAACATGTAGGTAACATCAGCCAGAAGTATTAACACCTATCCAACATCAGCTGGAGAAGTTGACGTCTATTAGCCATCGATTGGATCATCTATCTGACACCAACTAGAATATTTGATACCTACCTGACATCAGCTAGTGTGTTTGACGTAGCTAGGGGCTACATTATTTAACATTTAGCTACATTATCTAATGGTCTTAAAAGTAGTGGTTGCATGTGTGCATGTGTGTGTGTGAGTGTTTGTGTGTGTGCGTGTGGCCCAGCCTTCCTTTGTCTCTGTCCTGGTTATTCATTTGCTCTGTGACGATTATATGGGCTTGTTCCTGGAATCTCATGTGACAGGATGGAAGTTTTATTGGTTGTGTGGGAGCCTCCCTGAGTCCACACACACACACACACTCTCTCTCTCACACACACACACACACACACACACACACACACACAAAAACGCTGCCTCATAGCTCTTACAGGTGTGTTTAAATGTTGTGATGTAACAGGAAGGTAACAGGTCAAGGAAAACCTCTCCAATGAAGTGTTGACCCGACGCTTTGATCATCTAATTTACTAAAGCTAAGGTTAGCAAGCCTATCTAATAATTAAGGAGTGTACTGATGGATTGATTGGCTGTAACAAAACAGGTGGTGAGAAATACAAATTCGGTACATATAAATAATAATAATAATAAAAACAGTGTTTCTTACTTTTTTTTTAGATTGCAAACGGCATGAACTCAAGATTTTTTTGTTTGACTGCTCTAAAGTGGGCATTTTAGAAACATAATTAGTAATATGATAAAACAATACATTTTTGAGGAGCAAAGATGAGCTGATGATCTCTTTATTAACAGCTGTTTTATGAAAATATTTAAATTTTCATAAAACAATAAAAATAAAAGAATTTGCATATTTTAATCCACAACACTGCATATTATCATTATATGATTTAAAGAATCAGGAAGAATTTAGTCATAAGCCTTAGCTGAACATCATTCATTCATTCAATAGCTGATAGAGCCACATGACTGCTATTGTCATGCACTGCAATACAGAATAATAATTACAAATACTACTTTAAACTTTACTGTGCAGAACAGAAGCCTTATATTAACCATGTCCAGACGAGGCGTCGGCTTTTGTGGGCTCAGAGACATCTGGGTTGGACTGTTACACAGTGGAAATATATAACGGTTGGACAAATCAAGAATCCAGATCTTATTACAATAGTCAAAGTAAATGTTTATGTAGTATGTTTATTTTTATTTTTTTTTCTAAACAATTCCTAAAAGACTAATGCCCGTATTTGATTGGCAGTGGCAGTTGTAAGACTGGTGGCAGGGGTAAATAGGTATTTGTAGACCTGGCATGACAATATTGAGTTGTGGCAATATAATGTCCCAGAAATTGTATTTATTGCAATTAAACAATATATATTGTCATTTTTAGACCATTGTATGCCAATGATATAATGATAATAGAAAAGCATAACAAAGACATTATACCCTTTTTAGGACAGCAACATTTTGTCTAATCATTAATTGGGAAATATACACTTTTTTTTTTTCTTTACCCACTGTAGTCCACATTATGTGTATTGATTTGCAAGTATTAAAGCATTGGTCATTGCATGGTTCAATACTGTTCAATCAATAGATGATATTACGATTATCAAGTATTATTGAGGTCATGTCTAGATATGAATGATATCTTCTAGCCTAATCCTATAATTCCTGAGTAATTGCCCATTGCCATATCCTCTGGTTTATGAAACTCTGTGTATTTGGTTGTGGTACCCTCATCACACGCTGCACTGGATGTCAGAAAGTCATAGAGAGATTTACCCACTAACACTGCAGTGCTTGTTTAAGGTCACTGGAGCTTAGACTTAGAGGTTGAGCAGGGAGTTTGTGGTTTCAATCTTGCAGGCATTTTTGGAAGGCCCGCATGTTCTAGATGGAGTCTGATTACGGTTATGCTTCTGCTTCCCCAGGTCGTGACCTGCGGGATAATTGCACAGGCATATACGCATACACTGCAGCACTCACTGGTGTTGTGTCTTTGAGGGCAGTGTTGCATAAGTGCCCTTCCCTTCTCCGTGCCAGGGCAGGTGTAACTTAATCTCACTGTGCCAGGGGCTGTTTGGACACTTTTAGTCTCTGCACCACTCCTTCTCTGTCCTGTGACTATTATATAACTGATATGCGGATCATGCCTCTGTGGGACACAGTAAATGCCAATAGATTGTTTTAACCTTGCATAAGTTCTACTTATCTAGCATGTGTGTATTTTTATATTATCCTTAAGTGTGAGTAAATATTGTCACATGGAATACCAGTGGCCAAACCTGCTCATTAATAAGCCTAATAAATACATTCTGTACTGAGGACAGGTCACGACTGTAGGTAGGCCAGTACCTGTACTCTCTTCTTCTGCAGCCATGCGCTTGCAATTTGTGTAGCATGCGTTTTTTCTTTGTCTTTTTAAAAAAATTGGCACCATATAATGGTATTGACACACTCCTTTACCATGACATACCCTGGCTTTTGGATTCATTGCTGATAACAGTCTGGATGGTCCTTTTCATTTTTGGTCCGCAACTCATCACATTCATTATTGCATGAAAATAATCATTCCCATCATTCCAGAAAACCTAGTTTCACAGCTCCACAGCTCAGTAATAAGCACTATAAAGGTTCTATTTTTAATACATTTCCCAATCCTATAATAGCTTTATGTTTATCTGCTCTATACATTGTCATTGTATTGATAATTCTTCTGTACAGTCACTAGACAAGCTCCAAGTGTGTGCATTTGTGTGTGTGCACATATATTGTATAAAGCCTGTAAGAAGTGCATGTTGCTGCTCTTGCTCATTCAACATTATTGTACAGCTGAACACGCTTGGAGGAGAACACTAACTGCTAGTTCTTTTGTATCAGCTAACTGATCTAAATGTTGACAGCATCATGCTAAGAGCTAGGAGTAGAGGAAAGCCATTGTACTCAATTAAACAACAATTGTGGCAACTTTGAGGACCAAACCTGTGAGTTTCTGATAGCAATAGTGTGAGCACTTAGACAGTTGTGCCACTCAGGAACCAACAATTTATCTGAGCAAACATTAGCAGTAGAACACCAACCATCGACTTATTTCATTACAAACTTGTAGCACTGCTTTCTCAAGCTGCACATTGACTGGTTTATAAAGAAAAATGCTGGTTCTTTTAAGGCATCATGTTAAAAAAAGGCCATTTTAAGCCTTTATTTTTAATGACTATGTACACTCGCCATGTTGGCCACCCTGCCTGCAGTTGTTCCCTGCTGTTTGTGTGTGCTCACATGCTAGGTCATTATTCTGAGCCAGATGTTTTCTAGCGGCACATGAGGAGAGGGGGTTTTCATAAAAGCCAGGGATTAAGTATTTGTGTGTGTGTGTGTGTATGTGAGTGAGCAGATGGAGCAGTGACTGGGATTTTGACTGAGCAGAAACAGCACACCCAGGTATAGAGGCTTCAGGCACATGGAACAGCAAAGGAAGCCTGGCTTTTCTAGTGCACTTGCTTACAGAATCTCACTCATCCCATTTACCCTGAAAAAAAACCCAACACAGATCTGTTAGTGAAATATTTCCTTCTACTATAGAGTGCCAATGGGATTAGTGTTAAAAGCACTGCTCATTCAGGTCAGCTTAAACAGATTTTATTACTCGCCTGCCACTGCTTGTAGTACGTGTGCATGATATGCATAAAGTTGCTTTGCAATTAAAGCTTAGATTCTCTGCCCAAACCCGACCTGACCCAAGGCCCGACCCGAACTCTAGCCGAGATTTCCCACCACGGGCTCAAGAAAATGGTCTGTGATGTAGGCATCTGTTTTTCACCAATGTTTAGGTCTGTGGATCATTGTTTGCATCCACTGTTCCTAAACATTTTTCTTAAATAATAGGTCTATGCTTCTTCAGTGTTGCAATATTAATTAACATTATTCGGAACAGATTTCACTCTTTTGAACATCCCGAAAAGGTTTTTAAAAGCTCTGTTTTAACGCTCTACAGCCTCAAAAAATGTTGGTTTTAAATCGGGCTTGGGCTCATAATGACAGTGTATGGGGCGGGGCGGGGCATGTCAGGCTCAGGCAGAACTTGCATGGGCTCGGGCCGGATATTTTGAGCCCGATATAAGCTCTTTTTGCAATACATTAGAACATGCAGATAAATTCTTAATATAATATGAATTACAAATAAACTTTTTTTGCATTTTGTGACCACTTACTTAGGGCCTAACTCATCAAAACACCCACATAAAGATATTTAAAATGTTGTCTATACTGGGATAGGTTGAATTAGTATTGTAAAATAAAGTTAAATGTACATTTCTTTATTAAGGGGGCTTCATTATCACTGTAGTTGATTTAGTGTGCATCACTGAAAACAGGTTATCACATATAATAATACTATACGCACAAAAGTATCGATACATTTTGGAATGAAGGATATTAAACAAGGCTTGATTCTGCTTTTGTTAGAGTAACTGTCTTTTCGGTTTGAGGAGGCATTACTTTGAGGAATGAGGTCAAGATGATTACTCCAAATCTAGTATTTGTTTATCTAATATATGTTTATCTGCTCCAGAGAGTTTTGCTTTTTTGTTAGTGCTTCTCCACAAGGACTAGACACGCTGTGGTTGCCAGCAATAGGGGCAACTAAAATTACCTGAGTTGTTCATCTGTGTAACACAAATTTAACATAACATCAAGCTACTGTTGACTTGGTAATTGTAGTATTGTAAGGACGAATACCATCATAATAATTAATATACCCTCTAATGTGGATGCCTAATGTGATCTACTCACCACAGAGGCTGCCAAACATGAATGAACAAATCACAGCCCGGAATAAGCCGGGTCTGTGGGAGACCTTGTGGGTCAGAAACCTCTGCGCTGAGTGCTGTTAGTATCAAGAGAGCTCTGTGGGAGTGTTTACACTGGGAGATCAATCCCTTTACTTCAACGCTGGAATGACTGGCATGCGGCCTCCCAGCTCCTGCCAAGTTTTTCTTTGCTGAAAGAGTGGATTTCAGCTATTTAGGTGCGGTTGTTCATAACTACCCAGTGAAGCAGATTGAATGGAAGGCCTGAGAAAAAGTAAAATTCATGCCATTTTTTTGCATTTACCCATTTTTCAGTACAGTTTTAGTTAAAACTTTAGAAGAATTTTGTTAGATGAACATATTTCAGTTCTGCTACATACTTTCAGTCAGTCAAAATCAACATATTCTCACTCTTTTGCCTTAAACTGCAATTTATTTGTTGGTAGATCAACATTTTAGTTCAGTTTATTTAGCTTTTATTTAAATTGAATTGAATTGCGACTTTGGTGGAAATCACATCCACGTCCAATGTAGATACACCACCTGGCCAAAAAAAAGTCTCCACCTGAATTTAAGTATGTAAATGATGTGGGGTTGATGTTGCAGTTGGTCTGCAGGTCTAGGTTCAGCAACAGTATGTGCTGAAAGTATGAGGTCAGCTGACTACCTGAATATACTGAATATAGACCACAGGTTATTCCATCAATAGATTTTTTCTGGATGTCAGGATTCATGGGGCTGGAAGCTTATTGAAACACTGCCACATTAAATGCGTCAAAGCAATCAAAGATAAAGATGGTCCAACTAAATATTAGTGTGACCTTTTTTTGATGGCATTTTTTTTGGCCAGGCACTGTAATATTGTGAATATATCTTCAAAAATCATTAAAGCATGTAAGGGGACATTTACACTTGAATGTCAAGGCAGGTTACACACTGCGGTTTAGCAAGTGGACTAAAGAAGCTTTATGTTCTGTTGTTATCAATTACGTTGGCTGATTTTTCAGGTGTTGTGCCGAATTCTGCCTTCTTACCAAATCTGGCTCCTTTTAATCACATGTGCATCACACACACCAGAACGAAAAATAAGGGTTAATCTACAGTTACAGTTGATACAGAAAACAATGTGTTATCTGTTGTAGTCATACTGCTGCATGATATGCGTGCAAACAAAGTGGAGTTTGAGTTTAGTACAACACCAGTTCTTTGGGTCTGGTTCAACTATATGTGATTGGTCCAAAAGTAAAAAAACACCTACAGATGAATTGGATTAAGGTTTAGTCGATTTGTACAAAAACCTCCTCTTTTAGTCAGAACAAATTTGGGCCATTTGGTCTGCACCAGAATCCACGACACCTTACACCCCTGTTATAATTGTCTGGTTCGAACTGAAAAGTCCTAAGGTTCCTACCAAACAAAGCAGAACTGTTAGACAATATGTTGTTGCCAGTGTGGCATAAATTCTGCCATTCATTTTCTTTTGATAAATAAACTGAACAACAGAATGTATGCTACTCAGATGTGGTCATCAAAAACACTGGATGTTAATATCTCAAATTTACTAAAAGTGCACTAAAGAAGCTTTATGTTCTGTTATTATCACTTAAGTTGGCTGATTTTTCAGGTGTTCTGCCTTCTTACCAAATTCTGACTCCTTTTAATTACATGTGCATCACAAACACCAGAACGAAAAATAAGGGTTAATCTACAGTTACAGTAGATACAGAAAACACTGTGTTATCTGTTGTGGTCATTCTTGTAGTCAATCATCTACGACACCTTACAACCCTGTTATAGTTGTCTAGTTCGAACTGAAAAGTCTTAAGTTTCCAACCAAACAAAGCAGAACAATATGTTCGTCAATATGTTGTTGCCAGTGTGGCATAAATTCTGCCGTTCATTTTCTTTTGATAAATAAACTGAACAACAGAATGTCTGCTACTCAGATGTTGTCATCAAAAACACTGTCTCTGATCTGACTGGACATTCTGGATGTTAATATCTCATCATCTCAAATTTACTAAAAGAGCATACTGTCAGATAGCATTAGCAAAACAGTTTGCAGTCATTGAAGTAAATATTGATGCATTGTGTATAATTACCTATTTTGATATTATATTAATATCATTTTGCTTTTTTTTTTACTGTGAATGCTTGCAAACATGACATATGAATGACATGACATATGAACATTAGTACCCACTGAGGACATGGCGAAGCCACGCTAATGTGATGACCAGCGCCGGATATCTTCTGAGCGATTCTGGAGTGAAGCAGTTTAAGACTGTACAGTGCTGAAATATGCATATGAGCTTTTGCGACACGGAATATTGCTGCACATGTCATGAGAACTAACACTCTCTCTCTTGCTCTCGCGCTTGCTCTCGCGCTTTTTCTCTCTGGTCTTCAGATGGTTTTGAAGGCAGCCTCAATAATTCATTGCAGTTGTTGCTCCCTGGTCGGTCACGTTTTGAGACGGAGCATGTATCCTGCTTGCACATGCTGCTGCTGCTGTGGATAAATGAACAGTAACACTGAGGTTGCAGAGATGGTGCAGGAACTTTTACAGGAGCGTTATCATGGGCAGCAGCTGAAGCTTCATTATGGCATGTGGCTGGTTATAGTCGTAATAGAGGACAGAACAGTTGGCCTGGCTCTCTCAGGACCCATCATAAAAGCCCATCATAAAACCTGTAAAACGTCATTAAGCACAGCAGTAGTTGATAGAACTGTTTAAGTGGTGCTGTTTAAAAGTGAAAGGGAAGATTTTCTGCTTAAACTTCATTGTGTTTAGTTTTTTATTCCATTTTTCTCCTAATCAAAGATATAATCGCTTAGGTGTTACCATGTTTTAGTTTCTTTAGTTTTTCACTGGTGCTAGCTATTATGCTAATGTAGCTAACTTCTATGTATCCTTCTAATTAGTACTATTTAAACTCCACATGTAAATCACCAGCCTTAATCTTGGCTGAGA
Source organism: Astyanax mexicanus (assembly GCF_023375975.1). Classification (NCBI taxonomy): domain Eukaryota; kingdom Metazoa; phylum Chordata; class Actinopteri; order Characiformes; family Acestrorhamphidae; genus Astyanax; species Astyanax mexicanus. The sequence continues at coordinate 13,639,260 of NC_064408.1, forward strand.
TGTTAAGTGATCTCAAACAAACCTGTATTTGTAGTTTTTAACAAACTGTTAAAATGGAGAGAAGCTACACATTTTTATGTCTTTTATGTATTTCTAGAATAGGTTGATATTTCTGCACAAAGTTAACAGAGAGAGAAAAACCTAGTTAAAATATTTTCTTAAAAAGTCAATGGTTATCCAACTTATATTTGCCTTCAGATATGAACACAGGCCACCGCTAGCTAGCTTTGAGCTGAAGTAATATGGCTAGCATCAAAAATAAATTGCATCATTGTGGATGCAAGGGAGTTTTATCTGATGAGTAAAATAAGTTTTACCTGAAACATTCTTTTATTTTATTAGGAGCTTGTGTATGTTTTTCATGATAAAAAAGCAGTTTAAGGAATAGAGAAAATAATTGAATCCTAATAATAATAGTAATTGTTAGGTGCAGTAGTTATAATAATAATAATAAAAAAAATAATAAAGTGAAAGTAAAAAAATGTAGGAGCAAATCCTAAAATATTCAAAAGGACAGATTAACCACAAGCTAGCCAGGAAGGCATTTCATCTCTAGATGTTGTTTTAAACAAGGAAATTACTAATATTTTGTAAGTAAATATGTAATCTGTTGTGTTTGGGCACTTTTGGAGACACAGACTAAGATGAGTTTAAACTGTGTGAGTGAGCCAGTTACCCATCTCCCACACTCTAAAAAACAGAGGTACGATATGAGTACTTTTTTGTACTCAAAGGTACACTCTTCATAATTGTACCCTCAAAGGTACAATATTGGTCTTTACAGGGTCAGATTTGTTCCCTCTGAAGTACAAAGTCTTTTCTAACAGCAATAAATACAGATTTGTACCATTTAACCAGCCAAAAGGTACATTCAGTATTCTGTATCACTGTACTAATAAACAATATATATTTTAATTGCACATTTTTTATTTGAAAGCCAGACAATTTTGGATCATCAAGTTTTTGAGCCAAATTCAGTTGATGATAATGTTTATAATCTTTACAATCTTTACTGGCACCAAAAACATGGGTTCAAAAAAGGACTTTCACTGAAAAGTACTTTTTTGTCCCTCAATATAAGGTACAGCCCCAGAGACAAGCTTTGTACTCTTTTAAGTACAAATCTGTACTCACTTTTCTTAGTGTGCATTGTGCTTTTGTCCCCAGCACTTTGTGTAATGCGGCACTGTTACAAATGAACTATTAGTCGACAGTGAAATTTGTAGTTGACAAATTTAATTAATCGACATTGTCGATTATATCGACTCATCGTTGCAGCCCTGTTTTCAGAGCTTTTCTCCAGCAATGCAATACATTACGAGGAAAATAATGGAATATATATCACTTGTTGACGGACAGTTTATGTAGCCGAGGATAGAGATTTTAAATACTTTACTAAAGTAAAATATAGACAACACAACATGCAATACTTATAGAATGATATGTTGCCAGATGTATTTAATCTCACTGCACACACACGCAGTCCACCACAATACTCTCGCATACAAATACTGTACTGATTTAGTTTTTTAGTTTGTTTGTATAAATCAACCCAAATCAGCCAAAAGCAGCTGGAATCATTCAGAATAACAATTGGCTGCTTAGAATAAAAAATTTGAAAAAAAGATTGGAAGTATAGAGTAGGGTCCGGTTGCAGTTGCTGAGGGCGACAGAGTGATATGAGTGACGTTAGCGTTTTTGCTGGAATAGGTCATGTTGTTTTGGACAGAATCTGCTTGTTTTGCCTTCGGTTCATATTACATTGTTCTCCAGGCCTCAGCTCTTCCAGCTCCGCCTTATAGATAAACTCAGAGAGTTTAAAGTGTGTGTGTGTGTGTGTGTGTGTTTCTCTGGTGTTTTGCTTGGTCCTGCTCCTCGCTTGATTTCTGCCCATCCCCCATTTCTTCTGTACTTCATGTGATCCAGATGAGGAATGCTTCTGGAGCTTCTTAGTTTGCCTTTTCGATCTGATACAGATGTGTGTGGCTGTGTGATTGTGAAAGTGTGTGTGAGTTCTCTGCACACGTGGACATACAGCACTATGCAAAAGTCTTAAAGTGCATTTTTATGCTAGAATGAAAATGAATATGTCCATTTTTAATGACGTAACCTTCACTGGCCATATACTTGCATGCAATGGTGCAGTGGTGGCTCAGCAGTTAGAGCACTTGATTAATGATTGTGGGTTTAATACTCGGCTTTGCCAAGCTGACACTGTTGGGTCCTTGAGCCTTGGTCCCTCATCCCTGTCTTTTGTTGAGTTCTCAATGGATAAGGCTAAACAGCTAAAAACTAAAATTTGAAATAGTGTTAATTAACTATTTTGTGGTATTTTCTGTAGTTCTGATGCTAATATTCACTGTAAAAAAGGTAAAATGACTGCCAATATGTAAAAATGCAGGCAACAGATAATAAAAAAATATTACTTTGTGACAGCAGGCATGCCAGAAAATTACAAAATGACAGTTTTACAGACATTTTTTGTAATATAATATATAATTTACACAGCTCTGGAAAAAAAATAAGAGACCACTTCATATTCTGAATCAGTTTCTCTGATTTTGCTATTTATAGGTTTACGTTTGAGTAAAATAAACATTGTTGTTTTATTATATAAACTATGGACAACATTTCTCCCAAATTCTAAATAAAAATAGTCATTTAGAGCATTTATTTGCAGAAAATAAGGTATGGCTAAAACAACAAAAAGATGCAGAGCTTTCAGACCTCAAATAATGCAACGAAAACAAGTTTATATTCATATATTCATATTCAAGTTTTAAGAGTTCAGAAATAAATATTTGGTGGAATAACCCTGGTTTTAAATCGCAGTTTTCATGACTCTTGGCATGAAACTGTGTGAAACACACAAATTTTGGATAACTTTATGCCACTCCTGGTGCAAAAATCCAAGCAGTTCAGCTTGGGTTGATGTCTTGAAATCATCCATCTTCCTCTTGACTATATTCCAGAGGTTTTCAGTTTGGTAAAGAAACCGAGGGTTCGCTGGTTTAGGCCCTGTTGTTTATATAGATGCATGTAAAACTTTGGGCACACAGTCTTCCATAAGCAATGTGTAAGCAATGCTGCACAGTAGAATGGCGCACCACCACTCTTTACTCACACAGGTTCTTGGCAGTCATATGATGGTGGCACTGATTTGCCTTTCTTACCAGCATAAAGGGTAGTTTTTTTTTTTTACTAATTTTTTTCAGGTCAAAAGAGAATCCATGCTGCCACTGCAACTTAAGAATATTTGAACCAGTGTGTTGTTAGTATTATTAAATAGTAAGACTGGTATTTTAAGGGGTTACATGTTTTTCTTGTCTGGCCTGTGTTTCTGGCACAGTATGATGCATGCCTTTCTTTATTTCATTATAAACTCTCTGGAGTTCCTCTGTATTTGTGTAAGCTAATGTTTTCAGTTTTTTTAGTCGCTTCTCTCTGCTCATTCTTCTACTATCAGCACTATCATCACACCCCCCTCCTGCTCTGTCTGCTTAAACAGGTGCTGTAGATTTCCTCATACATGTTCAGACCTGCTACCTTACCTAAGCCTCAACACTGCCTCAACCTGCTGCTAAAGTTTACTTTATTCTCTCAAAGATGTAGGTGCTTTATGTGGTTCTTTGAGTAATGCTGCAGAGGAAACCATTCTAGTTCCATAAAGAATTGTAATAGAGATGACTTTTAGTGTAATAAACACTTAAATTGTTATTTTTTTTATAGATTTTATTTTACATTAAGTAAAGGGCTGCACAGGATATTAAATCTTTTCAGCATAGTCATTGCAATGTGGGCATTGACAGTATTCACATCGCAGGATGTGCAATGTAACATATTGCAAAATATATCAATTTTGCTGCTTAAAACTAATGAGAAATTTACAAAAAAAACATATTCTGTGACGACCCCATGGGCCCCCTTCAGGTACTACTCTGCCAGTGCACGGGCAGGGCTAGGCCTGATTGGTCTAATTAGTTCCTGAGTTCACCTCTGCAGGTGGATGGCATATAAGCTGGGGGTTTGTTTTTCTCAGGGAGGCCCCTTCTTTCTTTGTGTAGGCACGTTTCTTTTTCTTTCTCTCGCAGGCTCCTTGACTTTTCTTTCTTTCCTCCTCTTCACTCTCCTCCTTTCAGGGTTTGTACGGGTGCTTGAAATCCTGGAAAATGTTTGAATTTTAACGTTCTGTTTTCCAGGCCTGGAAAGTGCCGGAATTTTGGAGAAAGGGCTTGAAAATGCTTGAAATTGTAACTGCGTTTACTTTACAACAAATAACTATCTGATTAAAGTTCGCTTAAAGAAAAAATTGCAGAGCGTAAAATAAAAAAGGCTTCACTCGCGCCTTTTTCATAAGCCAAGAGGAGTTGGTTTACAAGGAACCGGTGTTCTATCGAGTTGTGCTACCCTGTCAAATTGTATTTTCAAATTGATTTAATAAAATTATCCTTTGTTTGAAACTTAAAACTCTCGTGTGGAGTCCCTCTTTTATGTTTTGGGGTGTGGACGAGCCCATGCCGTAACAATTCCATGACATATCTAGTTTATATCTGCCCAATATCATTTCTTTTACTCCAATCTTTTCCATACCAAATATAATATTCATGTTTGACTTGAGTCATTGTTGAATCATTGAGGCATTGACCTCTGGTGACTTCTGTAAAATCTGGTGGAATATCTGTATAGATACTGTGGTTTTTGCTAACCTGACCCCCATGGTTAACTAAATTTCTTGCAGGAATGACACATAAGGTCCTATAAGGTTTTTATAGTTCTGTAAAAAGTGTCAGTGTTTGTTAACACAGCGAGTAATCGCCTGTCCAAAATGTTCCTGACCATAGAGATTACAGACTTTTCTGACATCCCATTCTAAATCCTTAGGCATCAGTGTGGAGTCGGTCCCCATTTGGAGCTCTAACAGCAAGTGTGGTACTCTGCAGTTATTGATCAGCAGAGCGTTGGATACTTTTCTGCACTATGCTCCTATGAGCACTCAGACTCACTCTGAAAAACTTGATGAAATTTGCATAAGATGTGAAGAACATGAGCCAGGTTGCCATATGACAAAATGTATGGTTATAAGTGTGTGTTCAGTGCCAATATTGATACACAGGTTTATATGTGTGTTGTTTAGTTTCCTTTTTACCATATGTTTTTTTTGCCATAAATCATTTAAAATCTGCTTCAGCTGTAAATGTATAATATGCCTCTTGTGTGAGAATGTATGTTGTATATTGCTCTTGGGCTGCCTTCTCTTATCTGAGAGATACAGAACTAACATCTGATGTTAAAGAAGATTGTGGACAGAAGCAGTATAGTAAAATTACAGTATTTTAGAGTATTAATCATTTCAGATTATCAGAATTACATGTTTGATTGTTTGTTTCTTTAGAGACCTCTAACCCGGAGAGTCCTCTAAGCCCGCGGACCCCTGCTCAGTATCTCAGTTGAACAACGCTCTGCCCCAAGCCACTAACCCTTACATTACAAGCTCACATCTCTGACCACAAAGCTGACACCGCCTTCATTATTTCATTATTTCCACACACACAGACATATGCACACACACATACATGAATGACAAATATCAGTCATTTTACACCAGACTCCATGTGTGCTGTTCAGTGTGAAAAGAAAAGAGGAAGAGAGTGTGTGAATCAAAAGCACCTGCATCTGCAGAGGAAGAAAACATACACACATACACACATACATACACACACACACACAAACACACGCTTACACACATATACACATATACACAAACAGTGCACCCTGGGCTAATGAGCAGGCCTGCTATTTCAGAGCTCCCCGCTCACGTTAGCTCTAATGATGTAATCATAGTCATTATTTGTGTAATGAACTGCTAGTCTGGCGGGACTGCTTGCTTGTTTATCAGACTCTAATTGGGAGCATTAGGACAAAATATTAGGAGAAAATATATTTTTGTAATGTTTTCATTCTTATTTTTTCCTTTTGTACCGTAAAATTAAAAACTGATTGGAGAGCAGATGTTCTGATTGTTGTTTACAGGCTTTTGCGTGTCCTGTAGGCTTGCTGATGTTGCCTGTTTCTTGATTAGTTTACTGTAAATCAAGAACATTAAAATTTGAAGGTTTGTTTTTCGGTCATTTAATCAATTGCACATGATTACTACATTTAAATGAAGTGACAAAAAATAGTACAAACTTGGACACCCTTGTTTCAATGGCATGAGTGAATTGTGTGCTTTATATTTATGTTTTGTGTTAAATTAAGCAGTGATTGTTTAGGAAAAAATAAATATTTTTGTTTGTTATCAAAAAATCAACAAAACATGCAGTATAATTTGACTGTGGGATGAGCGAAATGTTTGCATAAAAGTCATGTGTGGTAGCTTATTGCTATCAGTAAAAAAAAACTATACTAAACTATTTTGTATCTTCAAAACAGTAAAAGGAAAAGGAAAATACCCTCCTTTTTAAATGAAAGTTCATTTAAAATTTTGACACAATGTAAACTCTAATTAAATTAAAATTATGTTAAAATGTGAAAAATAGCAGTATACAGTTTATTGTTTAAGACAAATATACATCTGTCTTTTTAATAGTAAAATGTTTTATTGATCATAAGTAATCATAAGTTGTAAAGAGTTTTTTGAAGCTGTCATGTAAAAGAATCGTGTAATACATCGTGAGAATATAAGCCTGCATTGTGTTGTGACATGAACCACACCTTGCTTGCATTACTGCACATCAAATAAACTAGTCATTATGATTTTGTCAGAGGTAATTAGGAACTATTACAGCCTTTATGATTGATACTTATTGTGTGTGTATAAGCTGGATATGATTCTGAGTTCTGACATAAGAAAGCAGCATGTCTGAACTGGTTTATCTGCTGTACCTTCTGTTAAGAATCTGGACAAACTGCACTGCTCTCAGGGTGTTCTGGGTACTGTACTGTACTGTCCTGTATGTGTTAATGTGTTATTTTCATACTTTTTGTGTATTTTGTATCATTTATCTGACCGATGTCGAGTTGTAATCTGTGGTTATGTCTCAGTGGGTCTGAGTCACTCTTCCTATCTGCTTCGAGGTTGAGTTTATTGCGGCTATACGAGCATTTCAGTCATAACTGAATGTGTGCACATAAACGTGTCCAAAGTGGAGAAAGTCCATCATTGAGAAAAACTTTTATAATCATTGTGGGATGAAGGGAATTTTGCTCTGAAGAGCTTACAGGATACACAGGATACACCCTGGACAGGCCGCCAATCCATCTCTTCATAAACCTTTGATGATATTTCATAAAAAAGTGTGATAAGTTTTTTTAATGTGACATACAGCTCTGGAAACAAATAAGAGACCACTTAAAAATTATGAGTTTCTTTGATTTTACCAAATTGAAAACCTCAGGAATATAATCAAGAGGAAGATGGATGATCACAAGCCATCAAACCAAACTGAACTGCTTGCACTTTTGCACCAGGAGTGACATAAATTTATCCAAAAGCAGTGTGTAAGACTGGTGGAGGAGGACATGCCAAGATGCATGAAAATTGTGATTACAAACCAGGGTTATTCCACCAAATATTGATTTCTGAACTCTTAAAACTTTATGAATATGAACTTGCCCCCAATACTTTGATACTAAATACTAAAGTTACTGCTTTATTATTCCACATGGCGGTGCTAATCAAATAAATTGTGGAAACAAACAAGGTTTATGTCACACACTGCTATTTTTGACTTATTGACATACAAAGAAGCAAGAAGTAGTTGTCTCTAAATTGCTGATTGATAAATGGACCAAAGCGCTCCAAAATTACTATAACAAGTACATTGACTTCTGTTAAAAGTTACAATGTTCTCTTGTAATGCTGCTACAAGATTGGTGTGTCAGCAATTATATATATATATATGTCTTAAGGAAAATCCCAGGATGTTTAATTATAAAGAATAAAGAGAGTAGAGCTCATAAGGAGATCTCAGTGGAATAAATGAGACAAAGACCAAGACAATGACTTGTCCACTGAATTCTCTGGAGAATTCTCTTTCTCTCTCGTCAACAAAAACATCTTGGTCTCATCCTGTTCATTCCAGCTGACCTCAACTTCACTTCCTTCAGCTTCCTTTATCTTCTGTACTTCATACTCTGTGAAGATCTCACCCACTGGGAGGATCAAACATGCAAGATTTTTTGGATTTTCCTCTGATCTGTAGACCACAGTGAAATCTACCTCAGCCATTGCTTATTTCAAGTGTGTGTGCGAGAGCCCTGAGCTTGAAGGAAACCAGGTGGGCTTTTTTTTTACCTCCTGGCATGAAGAGAAGAAGGGAAGCATTCATTTTGGCAGGTTTGTGTGAATGAGCCTTTGGATTCTGTCTTCTAAAGGCCGCAGGTGGTGGCTTTTGGCCAGGTGTCAAACCTAATTGTATGCTAAAGCATCTATAAAATGAACGCTCAATTTTAATCCAGCCTGGATTTACAGAGTTATGAAGTGCATGTTTAAACCTGAATTTAGATTGAGATCGAAGAGTAGAATGGCGAATGAGTCAGTTTGAATAGAAAAGAAGTGAAAAAAAGTGTGAAAAGAAAGCGACCTGTTTTAAACATGCAGTACCCTGAATGAAGCCTGAGAATGAGTCAGGTGGATTCAGTAAAGAACGTTTAAGAAAGTTTGTCGCTCAAATCTGATTGGTTGCAAATTTAGCCGAGAAAACGTGACCCCCTGGCATGTATTGGAAGCTTATGATCGCCAGTTAGCATCAGACAAACTGCATGGCTACATAATCAATTGTTTGCCTAAAACCATGTTGAAGTGTTAATTAATCTGTAATAGATCCACTTGTGTGATTTCTAATACTTATCTATTAACATTAACAAACCCTATGCATTAGCTAAAGCTATGTTTACATTACATATCAACATTACGTATTCTTTTTGCTTAGACCTAATTAGGTGGATCTTGATGGGTGAAATTTATAAATTTAAGTCGTTTTTGTTGCCTTCAGATACGTAGACAATCTCAGGCCACATGTAAAGGTGACTTGAGTTTGTATTGAAAAAGACAAAAGAAAAAAAAAGTAGTAGAACCATTTTTAAGCCTGGATGTTGTTTAAAAATGCTTCCATTTGCTGGTAGCCACATTACCTGTCGCTCTACCTTGGCTAGGTAAGAAATATTTGTAACACTTTATTGAATGGTCCATTTTATGGCCTTGTTGATGCTCAACTGACATTCAACTGACATTCAACTAACACTGAATTGAATGTCCATTAAATGTAACTTAACCCAATGTTAAATGTAAATGATTTAAAACAGAACCTAACCCTACACCGAACCCTAACCTTAACCATGAATTAACCCTAAAATCTAACATTACACTTAACCCTAACCCTAACCTTAACCTAAGCATAAAATCTAACTCTAAACCCAATCCTGAAATGTTAAGATAAGAGTTTGGGTTAGAGTTGGATATAAAGTTACATTCAATAGAGAATCATTTACTTTCAGCTTTCAGTTCAATTTCATTTAATAGACATTCAGTTAAATGTTAGTTGAATGTCAGTTGAGCATCAACGAGGCCATCAAATGGACCATCCAAGAAAAGAGTTACCGAAATACTTGTTACAGTCTGATACTAGCAAGTTTGTGGACACCCATTTTAATTAATGCATTCGGCTATTTTGCAAAAGTTGCACCCATTTCTGACACAGATGTGCAAATGCACACACACATACAGCTTGTAGAAAAGTGCTGCCAAGAGATTATGATTCAGTGGAGCATGCATTAGATGGGTACAAAGTTGTGGAACTGTGTTCTCTGGAATGATGGTGCTCTATCCAATTCTTCTCGGTTGAGTTGGGTAGTTGGGGAAGAGGTGGGGTAAATGCAATCAAATCCTCACAGCAGTTCTCCAAAATCTTGTAGTGAGCCTTTACTGGACAGTAGAGACAGTTACTCCAACAAAAGCAGGATAAACTCCTTCTAATACTCTTACATTTAGAAGAAACAAGACTTTAGTCTAATTGGTGTACTTCCCATTGTTCTGTATTGTATAAAATAATGAATGTTGGTAGCCATTACTCCCCTGTCATTATCTGCTGAAGTCGGTTATTAACTGTCTGGTCTTAGACGGAAGTGTCTGGCTGTCTTTAAGAGTTGCGACCTCGCAGGTTAGATTGCGATATATCCTGTGATGTGTGCGTGCGTGTGTGTCTGTGTGCGTGTTTGATTCTTTGGCTGAGGGCCAGCTTGGTCAGAGTTACCCATGCTTAATAGCAGCGGATAAGTTTGGAGCATGTCGTTTTGAAGCATTAGCAAATATCAGCGTGGCACTGTGCCAACCATCCAGTAGGTGAAAGGACAGAGAGTGGGCGACACGTGTGCCCTTAAAACAGCAGGAATCAGAGCGAGGGGTAAAGGTCAGCGCTGCTGCATTAGCCTGAGAGCTTAATCCAGAGGAGGCAGATGCTTTAAAGGTCTGAAATAAACTGTACTAATGCACTTTATAAGGGGGCGGAGGGGGTCTAGCACTTATACTGTCTGATTATGGACTTGCTTTACAAATGCTTATATGATTTAAGTGCCTAAAACAACTGAGGGAAATTTTTTTAGACTGGATTAATAGGTCAGAAATGAAGAGAAGGGAATATAGTGATGTTTAAAAGGACCCACTGACCCACTTTCATTAGACATTAGAAAAAGAGAGAGGAATGAAAAGACCCAAGCAAGATCAGAGTGATTGATGGCTTCTGTCTGACAGCTTGAGTGCCCTGGTCAGCAGCCTGGCTGCTAGGCTTTAGCTGTGATTGACACCCTCCAGTGGTTGAGGTTAAGGCCTAGTGCATGTGCTACGGCTCTGATTTGACTCATTTGACTCCTCTCATTTGGCTCGGTCCTTAAGAAAGTATGTCTTGAACTGGGAAATTCCGATATGAGAAACTTTTGGAGTGTTTCGGATATCTGATTTTTATGTGTGCATCATGAACATGTCATACTTGGACCTGTTTTCTCTGTAAAGCTGCTTTATGACAACATTTGTTGTAAGAAGTGCTATATAAATGAATTTAAATTGAATTTTGAATTGAATAAAGCAGTTTTAAATATAGATTTTTGCTATTTTATCTCACCGGATCAGCCATATGCAGAATAATGCAACTTTTGTGTGGATATTTTAGGGGAATACTCCAGCATCACCTACAAATTCTGCTTTTCCAGCATATCATAAATCCTTAATGTCAGAAATACATTACATTTCAGTTTGAAGTATCAATCAAATCTTTGTAATACTGATATATATACACTCATGAACAAAAAAACAGAAATAAGACTATGCAGTATCGGTTTCCGAGTGGTCCAGCGGGCTAAGCACTGTCACTATGATCGGGAGATCGCTGGTTCGAATCCCGGCCATGCAGCTTGCCATCAGCTGCCGGAGCCCTGAGAGAGCACAGTTGGCCTTGTTCTCTCTGAGTGGGTAGACTCTGGCACTCTCTTTCCACATCATTCTACATCAGCTACATCAGCAGCAGTTTAAAAAGAAGTGGTGGCTGACTTTACATATATCGGAGGATGCATGTGCTAGTCTTTACCCTCCTGGTGTGTTGGGGCATCACTAGTGATAGGGGGAGTCCTAATGAGTAGGTTGGGTAATTGGCCTTGTAAATTGTGGAGAAAATGGGATGACAAGAAATGGTCACATTTCCAGACCTATTCCTAATTAAAAACACCATCAGCACTAAATAGACTGAATAAAAGCTTAGTTATTCATTTTTTTATTAGATTAATTAGTCTTAGTTTTATATTGTAGGTCATTGTGTACAATCACACACACTTTTTTTTTTTTTTTTTTTTAAGAAAAATAAGAAAGTGTCATGCATTGACAAGGTTCTGTTTGACCAATGTGTGTAGTGTATATCATTAGCGCTCTACTAAATCGGGACATATTTAATATACTGAAAATCAATTTTTTGTGTGTTATGCAGCCAGCCAGCCAGCATAGGATTTATTACCATACCTCTCCAACCATACCTCTCCAACAGTAATATATTAGAGTATGAATTATAAACCATCTGTTTATGAGCACAGCAATGAGAGGGTGCTGATGTGTGGTCTGATAGATGTGTGTGGTACATGTGTGAAGTGGTGCGTACAATTTGTGATGATGACAATATTTATATAATGACTGTCATCACTGTAATCATAGTGGTAGTGAAGATGATGTTATAGATGATGATGCTGATGATGTTGATGATGGTGGTGATACTCATCTCTCTCTCGTTTTCTTTCTCTCCCTCTTTATTCACAGGCAAGAGGTGCAGGAGAACTGCGTTCGCTGGCGAAAGAAGTTCTCCTTTGTGTGTAAGATGAGCGCCAATCCTACAACAGGGGTCCTGGACCCCTGCATTTGCAGAGTGTCTGTGAGAAAGGTACACACACATGCACACACACACACACACACACAAACACACACACACACACCTAAGATCTAGGCCTCACAAGGGGTTAAAGTTCTTTAAACAAGGTATTGGTTTAAATATGTATATAGCAAACTGGAACAGGAGCTACTATGGTGTCCCATGACTTTTGCCACATCCCATGAAAGCCAGCAAACACTGCACTCACCTGTGGGATGTTCATGTAGGGTCTTCTGCATTAAAAGTGGCTGTGATTTTTAGTTTGTTCTCATGGACAGTTGTAGCCAGACACCGCCATTCACAATCATTATCACTCACTCTACTGAATGTCCCTTTCATCTCACACCCACTCTCAGGCCTCATGCGAACTGATAATTCACTTTAGTTTGCCATGAGCGTGCTGGCCAGTATTCCGCCTCACTCACAAGATACCACCTCACAACTTAAACTGGTGTGGGCATTTCCAAGCCATCAAATGAGGTAACACTTCATGATCATTATACAGCTCTGGAAAAAATTAAGAGATCTCTTCAGTTTCTCTGATTTTGCTATTTATAAATATATGTTTCAGTAAAATGAACATTGTTGTTTTGTTCTATAAACTACAGACAACATTTATCCCAAATTCCAAATACAAATATTGTCATTTAGAGCATTTATTTGCAGAAAATAAGAAGTAGCTGAAATAACTAAAAAGATGCAGAGCTTTCAGACCTCAAATAATGCAAAAATAAAGTTCATATTCATAAAGTTTTATAAGTTCAGAAATCAATATTTGGTGGAATAACCCTGTTTTTTTAATCACATTTTTTATGCAGCTTGGCATGTTCTCCTCCACCAGTCTTACATACTGCTTTTGGATAACTTTATGCCACTCCTGGTGCAAAAAGTCAAGCAGTTCAGTTTGGTTTGATGGCTTGTGATCATCAAACTTGCTCTTGATTATATTCCAGAAGTTTTTAATTTGGTAAAATCAAAGAAACTCTTCATTTTTAGGTGGTCTCTTATTTTTTTTTCAGAGCTGTACATACTTCTGTTTTGTAATTTTGGCACCTCTGTTTATTAGAGTTTTAGTATTATTATGGTTTAAAACGGAATTCCATAATTTATTTTTCTTTTAAATTGAGTGGGAAGAGGACAAAATTGTTTTTGTAAAATATTGTAGTAAATTGCTTTGTGTGCTTCTGCAAACATCCCTGCATAGCCACATATACTAACTCTAAAAATTGGGTGTCTGGTGTCCCCTTATAAGTGTTTCTGGCCATGATAGCTTTTGCTGTTTATCTGAGCAACTGCAGCACTGCTAATGGTGCTGATGCAAGAGCTACTGTGAACATGGAGAACATCAGAACAGCTAATTCTGTCCTGATTTTCTCATTCATGCATTGTTAAACTAAAAAAGAATGTAGTATTAGAACTGAGGAGAGCTCAAAAAAACCTAAAAGAGACAAAGTTACCGGTGTTGCTAAAATTAATCAGATCAGATTCATCCTGCTTGAAATGTGACTGCATCACATTGCACGTTTTAAAAGTACTTTTTCACATACTAAGTGCACTTACACATTTTTACTAGAGACATTTAATGACTAAACGTAGATTATGTGTTTGCTAATATAATCAGTACTTTTGTCTTTATCTTGGTGTAATTTGTCTGATCTAATTTATTGTAGCAGTTCATGTAAATTCTACTTACTTGGGTATAACATACTGTATGTATAAGCACTAAATGCCATTTAAGTACCGTACATACTGTGTGAACATTTTTCAGAATACCAATACAGTATATTCCATAAACCAATATATACAGTTCTGAGTATACACGATATCTGTTCCTGTGGTAAATGATAGTCTGCAGTACATGATGTAATTGGCTGCCGTGGTGTCTGCCTGGTTTCAATTCATTACTCTTTTCCATGTTCGGTCACCATGGTGATAGCTAACTGATTACATAACAGTTCCTATTGTCTCTCATGTCTCTCTCTCCCTCTCTCTCTCTCTTTACAGGAGCTCAAGGGTGGAAAGGCTTTTTCAAAGGTACTAGTCTGACCACAACATCACTTCCTAGTCTTTATCTCTCTCTCTCTCTCTCCATCTATCTATTTCTATCTCTATCTCTCTCTTTTTCTATGTATATATATATATATATATATACGCTTGATAGATCTCTGAGTTTCTTTGAATACACCATATCTCAAAATGCTTTTTTTAATTAATGCATTCACCCACCTAAAGTGGCACGCATTGCTAAAACAGATGTTTAAATGCACACACAAACAGCTTATTTAGTCCCTGTAAAGAAGTATTGCCCATAGAATAGGACTCGCTGGAGCAGATAAACATGAACCTATAGGCTAGAGCGAAATAAGGTGTCACTATTGATCAGTGGAGTAGTGGAACTGTGGTCGCTGGAATGATGGTGCTCCATCCAGTGCTTTTGGTATGAGGTGGTTTGGTGGTCTTTCAATATTCTGATCTCATTTACAGATCTAAGGGTGTACTCACACTTGGTAATCCGTGCTGTGCCCAGGCACAGTTACCACCCAAAGAACGTCTTGTTTGACTAGTGTGATCAATCTGAACCATGACCAGGCACGGTACACTTATGGGAGACCGCACTATGTCGCTATGTATGTAACCGTGACTGAGATAACCGTGACTTTTGCCATGTATTTCTAAGTAAGTTGAAGCACATTGTTTCCGCTTTTATCAAGAAGACTGTGTGGACAAGTTCGAGAGGGTGCTTTTCATGGCGGGGGTGCTGAATTCGGCACAACACCGTCAAGCCCACTAAGCAGTGAGTGAATTAAGCTTGTGCTTGGGCACGGATTGTTTAAACGCAGTATGAGTGCAGGCCAGCAGGGGAGTGGGGAGGGGGCAGAACCATGTTTCAGCACGATTCAACCAAACCATGCCTAGTGTGAGTAGTACATCCTAAAAGTCAAAGAGAACAACAAAGCAAGGAGCACAGCTGAAGAAAAATGCATTTCTCCAGGTTACGGTGTGCAATTATAGCACAGGAACAAATGCATGATACACAACAAAATAGATGTATAGGGAAAGAATACGTAAATATAAAAATATTGCTTCTTTTTCACAGTTATGGTATTATTGCATATCGTAACATGTAGTAGTGTAAATAAAATACACTTGAACTTGGATAAAGTGCTTAAGTGATGAGAAACTTTAACCTATGGCACAAATATAGCTGTATTTATGAAGATAAAAGTCCCAATATATAATAACTGTGTTATAACTGTGTCTCTTTTTTTTGTCTAGCGTGATGTGTATTGTTAGAGTGGGTTGTGTAGACTGAAGGCCTGTTCAGTAAGAAATGAGCTTGGATACAAGTGTTTAGACTTTAGAGTATATGTGTTTAGCTTTCATCTGTCACTGAATGTAATCAGATCCTCACAGAGGGGTTTCAAAATCTGTAGATAGCTATCCCTGGAGAGTAGAGACAGTTACTCCAACAAAAGCAGGATAAACTTGTACTCTTTAATACCCTTGATTTAAAAGAAAAACAGTAAATAAGCAGGTGGCCTTTACTTTAGTCAAAATAGTCTCTGTCTTTTCTCTGTTTCTGTCTTCTTTAACACTGAACGAACAGGTAAATAGTCAATATGTACAGTTCAATTGTACAGTACAGTGTATGCTTCTATTCAGTGTGATTTTCTTTTTGTAAGAGACAGAATATGGCACCTATTCAGCACAAAGCTTGTTTTAGATGGTTGAGCGAGCACTACACTCTTTCTAACAGCTCAAAGATAATCTTAATAATACAATCCTATTGAGAATCTGAGCCCAGAACACAAAAGAACAGAGGAGAACAAGCTGTATCAGGTTTCTTTAGACACTTTGTTATATCCACCTGTCACTATAGCATTCAAAAGAGAGAGCGATAGTGAGGGGGAGGGTGAGAACGGGAGAGGGAGAATGTTCTGGTAAGCATAGTTTCAGGAATTCTAGCCTATGTGCTGCATAATGGAGTGAACCTCCCTACTCCTGTCTGGTCATGTTTGGAATGGAGGCCCTCCCTGGAATTCCTGCCCAGTGTTGTGAGTGCTTGTGTGTATGTGTGCGCTTTTTCTGTGCATGTGTGCATGTGCATTCCTCCGCGAGTTGTTTTCAGAAACGTAGTTTATATCTCTAGTATTATTATGCAATACAGTGTATCTACATAGCTTCATGTTTTTGGAAGTTCAAAAATGTCTTCAAACTTTTAGCATGAAGATCAGATATAGGTCTGTGAGCATTGCATTCATAACTACAGTCAGAAGATGGCTTCTATATTAGTAGTTAGAGATCCGTAGGTGTCGTCCATTAACCAAATCAAACTTTAAGGCGCACTTAAATACTTTAATTTTCCCAAAAATCAGCAATTCGGCTTATAATCCGGTGCTGGAGCAGTATTAGCATTAGCTGCTAACCATGCTAAGCACTAGCTCTTTCGCCGTTTAGAGGTGAGTATTATCGGCCTGTAGCCTGCTGGAACATCCGGCTAGCACTGCTGGAGTAGCATTAGCATTAGCCACTAACCATGCCAAGTGTAGTTCACCTCTTTTGTAGTTAAGAGGTGAGTATATCTGACTGTAGTCTGCATGTTTGCCATGTTAAAACAAGCTACATGGGATGAACCACTAGCTAATAGCACCCTGGCTTACTGGAAAACTCAGGGTTCCTCAGTGTAGCGCTGTCTGGTGCCATTTACTAGCGGTTTGCCGCTACTGCTTATGGTGCTAATAAAAAATAAACGAAAGGGCTTTACTCGACCAAACAAACAGTTTTTAGGAGTGAAATCTGTGTAGATTTACATCCAGCGCTCATTTGATTTTAAAAGAATGTTTTTTGTTTTTTTTAGAGTTACAGTTTTGTTTACTTAACTTAGAGTGCCAGTCAAAAGTTTGGACATACCTCTTCTCATTCAGTGTGTTTCCTTTCTTTTTGGATTTTGTACATTGTAAATTTAGTATTAAGACTATATTAGAGCTATACAGGAACACATGTCGAGTTATTTAAAAAAATAACAAAAAAATGTTAAACAAACCAGAATATAATTTTTACTTTATATTCTTTTGTACTGCGTAATGCTGGACACTGGGACACCAGGAAACCACAGTGAGAGCCATTATCTTAAAACCGAGATAACTCGGAACGGTGGTGGATTTTCTCAGAAGTGGCTGGCTGACCACAATTTCCTCCAAAGGCACAGTCACAGCTCATCCAGGAACTTCCACCAGAGCCTGAGTGAACATCTTAGGAGCTGCAAACTTCAGATAAAATCAGCTTTTATTATTCCACTACCATGAAGAACAGTAAGAACATCATATTAACCGAGACCATGGTGGTGGTAGTGATAGACTATCCAAAAACTAGCCAAAAGACACAAACCCATATAAAAATCAGCATGACAATGTTTGACAACCTAAAAAATAATGTTGTTGTGTTACTTAAAGTAAGCATTTTCCCATACAACTTTAACAAAATTCAAATGGCTGCAACAACATGCGCTGCTTTTGAATCTGTAATTTAAATATATTTAACATAATTTAAAAAAGGATACCTACATTTATACAAAGTACAAAATTAAAACAAAAACCTTAAAGTAAGACTTAGTGCATAAAATCATATATTAAACAAGTCAAATGGCAAAAAACAAATCTGTAAAAATACAAAATCCTTAAAAAAATCTTTAAAATGATAAATTCCTAAAATTAAATACAAAGTAAACATTTGAAAAGGAAAGTTCTTACAGTAAGACAAAATGCAAAAACAAAATACCTTTCAAATTAGTGAAAATGGTAAAGAGCACTAATTTAAATAAGACAATTAAATTAAATATATTTCAAATAATTTCCAGTAACATCTGAATTTATGCTTTTAATCCCAGAAAAACTCTTTAAAAAGTCATTTAAATGCCCGATTAAAGGGCTGGTTACTGTTGTTTTGCTGTTTTCCTCGATTTTTAAGTGCTCAGTGCTGACTCTTGAAGACTAAATGCAAAAACAAAATACCTTTCAAGTTAGTGAACATGGTAAAGAACACTAATTTAAATAAGACAATTAAATGAAATAATTGCAAATAATTACAATGAAGTCATTACATTACAAAATACACCTTTAAAATTGCTTTTAAACGTGTGAAAATATGAGTGTGAATATAAACTTTTAAGGTCTACATTTTGGAAAATTACGAGAAGGGTTTAAGCCTTTAAATTTGTTATTACATGTTTATGTGTGTCTGGAGAAGCCTGATGTCTGTTTCAGCATGTTTTAACTACAGTCACCTTCAGAGGGTCAAGGACAGTGTTGGGAAGGTTACTTTTAAAATGTAATCCCTTACAGATTACTGATTACATCACTCAAAATGTAATTTGTAACGTAATCAGTTACATTACTTCAAGTGAGTAACGTAATCTGATTACTTTGGATTACTTACAATATTGTTGTTTTTTTTAAGCCTGAATTAATGTAGCAACCACATATTGCATATTATTGTTAATATGTTAATATTGTTAAAATAAAACAGCCTTTTCAATCACCCTATAAAAATACTTATGAAACCATTTCATCAAACAATTTTATGAAACACTTCTGTAAATTGATGATAAAATCATTAAAAACAAACAATGTAACAACAACTGTAAGATATCTCTTTGCAGGTTTGCCACTTTCTGCAGGTGGATTTTTTGCCAGGATTATCTAGGGGTGTAAATCACAAGATTCATTACGATACGTTACGATACGATTATTTTAGTCAGCTATACGAAAATGTTTGATACCTCATATTATGTCACGATACAATTCGATTCGGTTCAATACGATTTAATGTGATTACAATCTGTTCCTTTTTGTAAGAACTCACAAATGCAAACAAAATATAATTTTAATGTTTTATTATTAAATGTCAAATGCAGTGTAATCATAAACAGTAAACAATAATTCACTTCAACACTTTCATTTCCATTATTTAGGTTCCATTTGAAAACATCAAATGCAGAAGAAAATGTAAAAAAAAAAAAGCGCCAGTTATATTTAAAGTTTACAATGTGTGTATGGATGTTGGTGATAAATAGTGAATCATTCTCTACATTTCCTGATTCAGTAGGATATTGACAAACAAATTACAAAATTTGTAATTTATAGAACAAAGCATTGAAGAGTTACACTGCATTATATTAGGTGTCCACCAGGCGTCTCCAAAGTGTTCAAAACCTCTCCAGAGTGCCTTTAATCTAATACAAAGATACACAAGTAAATCTGTCTCTATACAACCAGAGTTTGTAATATTTTTTGTTTGTTTGTGATAAAATAAATGAATGTAAGTCTACTTCAGAGTAATATTAACATTTTTTTGATGAAATGACACAAAATCACACGTATCCGCGCTGTGGGAGCACCTTTGTTCAGCAGAGGGATTTTGATGACAGCGCTTAGGCATGCCCCGCCCCCAGCCATTAGGAGACCAATCAGGGCAAAGTACGTACCAGTGTTTTCATCTAAGGGTGGACTATTGGTTGAAATAGGTGTCAATCACTTTTGTGACCCTGGAGAATTTGATTGGATTGGATTGATCCAGCGCTCACGTTATTGGTTCAAAAGACGATCACTCAGTGGTTTGTGGACCAATGAAAACCACAGAATCTAGAAGAGGACATCCTTAGCTTTGTATTCACGTACAACTATTACATTGCGTGGTCGCTAGGAGCCTGAGAATATTACGTTGCGGCTGCGCTGAAAATAAACGCATGTTTGTAAGGAGAAGTAACTTAAGCAGGCGAATAAAGGACTTTATGGATATTATATCTGCGGGTCAGTGCTGTACTGTGGATGCTGTGATAGTAAGTGAATTTTCTATAGTGTAATCTGATGTTATTTTACATACTAATATTATTTTATAAGGCTATTTTGTTGGGGAGGCGTGTTCCCCATGTAAACAATGTGAAAAAACAGGCTATTTTCAGTTGGAGATTTCTGGCGACTGGTTTCATGTAGATGGCTGTAATTTTGCATGCAGGTAGTTAAAGTAGTACTAAAGAATATGAGTCTTTTAAGCATTCTACTTTACATAGTCAGAATGGGCCCGCCGACGGGCCCGCTAGAGGGCGCTTCTGCAGTGAAAACATTCTGATCGAAGGTTGTGAATCACAGAATATTCTGATGTCGTGATTTATGTGAATGTGATTTGCGTTTTGTCAGTGTTGAATTGGAAGACCAAAAATAGGAAAGTACCGCAATGTAATCCATTTATTTTAGCAGAGTAACTGTAGTCTGATTACCACTTACTGAAGCAGTAACTGTAACGGATTACAGTTACTTATAATTTGTAATCTGATTACGTAACGCCGTTACATGTAATCCGTTACTTCCCAACACTGGTCAAGGATGATCATTTATCCTGCTGTTCCATCACCCTGTAAACATATTGTTGCTGTAAAAAATGTGACCTCTGCATGTCACTGAGTCCATCACATGATACGGTCAGTCTCAGAGGAGGAGTGGCAGTAAAGTGTTTGCTGTTTTCTGAGAGACTTTGATTGATGAGGTTGCGTTCTTCCTCTATTCCGCTCTTCTACAGGCTTCTTTCAGCAGCTCTTTATCTGTTATTGCCATCTGAGGAGAAGCGTGTGACCTGGGTGATGATTGAGAGGACAGTTAGCAGACGCCGGGCCTGCGAGTGGCTCCCGCTCCTGCGGTTTATAAGCAGCAGTGATGTAACGGGAGCTGTGTTTATTCATGTTTTGAGAGGGGGCTTTAGAGATGAAAGCAGTGATTGATCTGCACTGACAGAGGGGGAGGCGTTGTCTCACAGGTGCTGTGATTGGTGTATCTTAAGTAGAGTAGTTGTGGATACAGAAAGTGTTTACAGTTCGTAAGCTGAATATGGTCAAGATCCATCTCTGACTATCTCCAAATATGGGTGGAATGATTTAAAAAAGCAATGGCATAGTAAGAGTATACTCTTTAAAACACATCTTATTTTTTTAGGCCTGAGTGGACATGTCAAATTAAAAGAATAATCTTTTAGGATAGAGGGAGGGGGCATAGTGAGTGTTAGTTATGCAATTTAATCCATATTTCATCATAAATAAATTAGCAGCAGTAATAACACTGTGTTTACATAATAAATAAAACCGATATACATCACCATGCTCTGTAAATTCTCTGTGAATTACAGGAGGAAGCTGCGGCCAAACTTAAGCATCGTCATCGCGGTGTCCGCATGCGCTATAGTCACATCACAGGACGTGCGAAGTCACTTAAGGCAATTAAATCAAACACGTCATGTTGCAATGTTTTGATTCTTGACACAAGAGGTAGATACACAGTGCTGTCTCTGTGTCTGTGTAAGTGACAGGCTGCTGCTGCCTGAGAAGCATGACGGGAAGGGGCAGGCAGGAGTAAACACAAGGTAACCTGCATACCCTCCATCCACATGGTTGGGCACGTGCTTGTAAACGCACATGTCGAAAGCTGTGCACCTCAGTTCAGCACAGTTTTGCGCAGAGATTTCCAGTAACAGCTGAATTCACGCTTTTAATCCCAGAAAAACACTTTTAAAAAATAATTTAAATGCCCGTATAAAGGGCCGATTGCTGTTGTTTTGCTGTTTTCCTCAAGTTTTAGGTGCTCAGTGCTGACACAGCTCTTGAACGGTCCAGACGAGAGACGGCGTGCGAGTGGGGACGGCGCTGGTGACGTCATGTGCCGTCATGCATTTTTTAATATCTATGTACCATCGCAAAAAAATTGTAATTTATTATTTTTTTCTATATCGTGTAGCCCTAGTAAATGATCAACTGAGTTACAATAAAATATGTTTAAATGTTTCCAGATTAATCACATGCCTTAATGAAGGCACAAGTCAAACCCAATTCATTCAAATCAAATTTGAGTCACTTACAGATGTAGTCGTAGATCAAATATGCATCAATTCATGGAGTATGCAGTATAGATGTAAACAGTTGGATCTGATTAAATGCTCATCAATTGCTTAAAGCGTTTGGAACAACGGTACACAAAAACAGCATGATTTTTCAGATTGTTCTAGCTGCTGCACTTACGCAGATTTCCATATCAATGAGGGTTTTCTGTCTAGCATGTTGAACCTCCTTGACTCAGGAGGCTGTTTTAATTGTAGGACAGAATTTATCTGTAAACAGATGCCATGTTAAGTGTTACGAACCCTTCCAGTCATATTTCAATCAGTGACCGTCGACAAGCATACATGTGTCTGTGTATGCATGTGTGAAGTTTTAAGGAGAGATTTGTTTGAGTACAATAAAAGTGCTTGATCACTGAATGCGGTAGCCTCAACACTGTACGCTGACCCCCATTGGATTTAATTGTACCACTGCAGAAAACGTGTGCCGTGAACTTGGGCAAGTGGGCAAAATGGGCAAGTGACTAATATTAACAGTTAACACTCATAGAAATAACAGGAGGAAGAGCAGAATCAGAGCTTTATTCTGATGGTGAGAGACAGATGCAAGTCTACAGATGGAGTAACTGACTCAAAACTACAAAACACCGGTCATAGACATAACCGGTTTTAGAAAACTCTGCCTGTTATCAGCAATACACACAGCCATACACATCTAATAACACAGTGAACCACCTTAATTTTTAAGAGTACAAAACTAAAGTCAGCAAGTTTTTATTGTGTTGTTGGCAAGTTGTCAAGTTTCCTAGCTATTCTAGCTCCCATACTTCTGCCCTGTGTGTTGTTTGAGGGACAGGGTGATGTTATTTTGGTAAGTGCTCCCTTGTACTTTGGCCTTCTCCTCATTTGCTGATGCAGTAGCAGAGCAGCGTCCTGGAAAATTCTGTCGACTGTGCAGAACAAGGGGAAAGAGGGCAGACCTTTGGATCCTGGCCAGCTGACCAAGACGGACATAGACAGCAATTAGGTTCGGTGAGATCTTTCTAGTTCATACTGCTTTTGGAGATATTAAATATGAAACTAGGTTACAGTAAAAAGCACTAAAATAAGAGGTAAAAATAAAAATAATAATGTGCTAGTCAATAAACACCTTAAACCCTATGTTAATTATCCAGTTATTAAACCTAAATTACACAAAACCTTTTTTTTTATTTTTATATTTAGTTCCGTAGTCTACGCTTGCCATATCATTGTATCATTGGCCTCTGATCCGCACTGCTCTCACTCACCTGACTGAAGTGGCCTGGTGTCACGTGGGAAATGTGGATGTTTAAAGCGGATAGGAAACCGCTGGGGTCTTTAAATAAAACCTGGTAAACGCAGCCTGAGCCTCCTGAAAGCAGAAGTCTAAAACACGGAGGGGAAGCATCAGAGAGAAAGTAAAGGAGAATAGGAAATAAACAAGTGTTTTTGACTGAAGACAGACAGACGAGCAGACAGACAGGAAGACAGACAAACAGACGGACCCAAAGGATCCCTTACTCACACATGAGGACACACACTGAGGTCTGAGCAGGTGGCTCAACACACCATGTGTCTAAGTCTCTTCTGCAGCCTCAAAGCTGCTTTCTGTCTCAAAGCTTCTTATAGCACCCCCAATCTCCCACAGGTAGTACTGAACTAGAGACTACTGACCGTGTTTCACTGATACTGATCCCCTCAGTTAAACTGACTTCATGACTTTAAAACAGTGTCATAACTGACAGACTGATGGAACTGGTCAAAAAATTATGAAATGAAGAAAAAATTATATTCTATTTTCTTCAAAATAGCCACCCTTTGCTCTGATTACTGCTTTGCACACTCTTGGCATCATTCTCTCAATGAGCTTCAAGAGGTGGCCACCTGAAATGCTTTTCCAACAGTCTTGAAGGAAGGAGTCCCCAGATGTGTTTATTAGCAATTGTTGGCCCTTTGCCTTCTTCACTCTGTGCTCCAGCTCACCCCAAACCATCTGGATTGGGTTCAGGTCCGGTGACTGGAGGACAGCTCATTTTTTGTTAAGTATATAAAACGCCACGTGTTTATTCATAGTTTTGATGCCTATGCTTTTTAAAACCCTTTTTAGGCTGTTGATTGAGCGGAATCTGTTCAGAATGATGTCAATTAACATTGCAACACTGAAGAAGCATATACCTATAATTTAAGAAAAATGATCAATGATCCACAGGCATAAACATCAGTAAATTAGGCTACAAGAATGACGTCTGGATGACTTTCATCTAATCAAATATAATTTAACATGGTTTATGAATATTAAGAATATAAAATACGAAGCCGACACATATGTTGTTACTATCAACTACTAACATGAAGTAGCTCCATATTTCTCACTTTCCTTCAAATCGGGCCAAATTTAGATCAACTGATGTAATTTTTCTCCTCAATTATGAAGGCTCTATTTTGTTGGCCTATTGGTAGCTACACACAGCGCTGCAAGTCAAGTGATTATCACACCATAGCTAAATGTAAAATACAAAAATTGACATTAAAAAACAGATGCCTACGTCACAGACCATTTTTATGAGATTATCCTGATCCAAGGAAAGTGGTGAGAATTCCCAGCACGACATCAATTTTGGTTGGGATCAAACCTAATCAGAGAATCTAAACTCTAAAAGAGGCTGAAATCTGATTTACTCACCAAATCTGATACTAAAAAGATTGTGTGAACAGCCTGAACTAGGTGTCGTCTGTATCTGACATTCTTTTGAACAGTCCATGCTGTCCAAGCATAAACAGAGAAGTCAGCTCTCAATGTATTGTAAGAAAAGTGACCAGGCTTCCTCAAATGATTTAATATATATTTTTTAAAGATTTGCTGTACATCTCTATAAGATGCAATGATCTTTAAGGAGATTAAGCCAATGTTCCAGTTCAACAGTATTATTTGTTATAGCAATGGTTATTGATATTAAAATAAATGATTTAAGATGATTTAAGATGATCATTAACAATATATAAAGCATGTTTCTATAGCTTCTGATAGATTAACCCTTTTCTTGGTTTGACTACAATGGATATTCCTTGTAGCAGTTGGAAGTCTATGAGCATTTGTGGTTCATCCTCAGACCTCTGTCAGTAGGTAGTCATCACTGTTGGTCAGGAGAGCCCCATTAGCCATGTCATTCTGGATGAAATGCTCTGACCCAGTTGTCTGACCGTAACAAACGCAGCCAGTGGTGGCCTGATCTATGAGCTCACATAATGTCTGTATTGAAGAGAGTCAGTGAGCCGATAAAGCCACCTTTCTTCCCCATCAGTGCCTGAAAGAAAACAAAACAAATAAGAATAAATGGCTGTGAAATTATTATGATAGTTATTTATTTATTTATTTATACTCTGAAAAGCCACACTATATTGCCAAAAGTATTTGCTCACCAGCCTACTCACATATGAAATTGTAAAAAATCTTTGGGTATACTAAAGCTTTAAGAGTTTCTTTTACTGGAACTAAGGGGCAGACTCCTGTAAAACAACCCCACACCATAATCCCCCCTCCACCAAACTTTACACTTAAAATGTGATGCTTTGCATTGCATTTGGTAATATTAGGATTGGATTTACCTTTATTTAACCAGAGTAGGCACATTGAGATTAAAAAAAAAACTCTTTTACAAGTATGCCCTGGCCAAGACAGCAGCACAAAAACACAAACCAACTAATCTACACACTTGTAGCATAGAGAAGTAATACACATATACGTACATACAAACAAAATACTTTAACAAGAACAAGCATATGTATAAAAAATTGTGACAGATGATTTCAATTCCTCATAAAAATGTTTTTAAAGATCTTTTCAAGTTAAAGGTGCATCATAACGGAAAGATTTCTTTCCAAATTCAGACCGAACAGCGGAAATATCTAATGTTATATAACTACTAGAGTTTCTTGTCAAAAATTCAGGGAAGTATGAGGGAAGCTGATCAATAATTCCTTTATACACAAAAACGGCCCAGTGTATTTGACCTCTTACTGATAGTGGAGCCCAACTTATCATTTCAGACAGTTTACAGTAATGCATTAAGAATGTGCCACTTGTTATGAAAATGCTGGATAAAAATGTTTGTATGTCACCATATTTGTATCTTCTGAACTACAGCCCTGATGTGGATTTAAATGAGAATGAAGCCTGTTTGTTGGTAGTCTTATCATATCTAGCAAAAAAATGCATTTTACTGCTGTGGATATCTCCAAATGTTCCCTCACTCAATATGTGGTTGACACAGGTATCTAACCTTCTTCCTTTGGAGAAACTCACTTTTGATTGTTCACAACAGACACCAAAAATTCTGTAAAATCTGGTCATCAGTCTGGAAAACAATGGACGATCTATGATTCATCCTTTTGTATCATGTCTGTTTTGCATTCTACTTTATGTTTATTTTTCTTAATTTTTATATGACCAATTTGTTATTTTCTTTTTTTTTACCCTTTATCTTCTATCTAAGTTTACATACTTTTAACCTCCTTTTGATACTGATGTGGCGAGAGATTTTAAATTTGTTTTAATATAACTGTAATATTTGTAATATTTGTAAAATTCAACAAACATTAAATTACAAAAAAAAATAAATAAATTGCCACTTGTTATAAATCTCAATGCTGAATGATAAACAGAATCCAGTGATTTTAGTGTCTATATAATATATCCCCATAATCTAAAATTGGTAAAAAGGTTGCTTCAACTAATTTTTTACTAGCCAGTTAAGTAAAGCAAGAATAAAATAAAATAAAAATTAAAGCCCAGTTTCAACTTTAGCTTTTAAGTGATGTACTCAATATGTCTTTTAAAAGAAACATATTAATCATCTAGCATAAGGCCTAAGTATTTATAAGATGAAACTAATTCTATTGAGTTAGTTAAGTCGCAAAAACATTCAGCAGTACATCACTGAGAGGATTTACAGTATATCACAGTATATCAGAGATGTTTTAATGTAGAGTTCACTTGTGCTTTAGGCTATTTTACATCAGAAATAAGTACAACACAGTTCCAGTATGTGTTTATAAAGAATTGTGCTCCATTATTATTATCCTTCTGCACAGAGACATCTGCTCAATGAATTTTTCAGAGGAACCAGGGATGTTACATGGAAGAGGCAGTACATGCTGCTGTAAATAAGTGCTGTTAGTAGTTGGCATCATTTCTGGAGCTTTGTATTTCCGTTGTGACGGTTCTCCAAAAAGTCCCATGAATAGTTGATGTCGTTTGTGTGCTGTTTGTGTGTGTGTGTGCGGATGTGGGATGTTTGTGTCTGTGTCTGTGTGTGACTCCTCTGTTGTTAGCAGGCTGAATGGGGGCTTTTATGAATTTTAAAGGGCAGTGGTTTGACACTTGTGCCAGATGTGAGATGGTGGGAGGGTTATCTGGAGACGGGTGGCGGGGAGTGGGCAGACAGTAAGTAAGAGACATTAGGCGAATGGTTGGTGGGCTAAAGGATCTGGAAGCTTAATCCGTGTGTGTGTTCAGAAATGTTGAGAAATGATTGGAGTGTGTGAGAGCGCGTGTTTGAGGCTCTTATCAAGAGAAAGCGAGAGGGGCTCTCGTAGATTAATGACCTTGTCAGCTTCACATGCCTTCGGTTACATAACTGCGCTCTCGGGGAGGTTAACCCTTTCCTTCCTCTTCCTCCGCCTGCTTCAGGACTGACACGTCCACACACAGCCTGAATAAACAGAACAGATATGCTCATCTGAACTGAAGCAGATGTTTTACTAGTAGCTGTAGAATTACCATGCAGGTCCAATGGTGGGTCCAAAATAAATGTCTCTAAGATTTGAGAGTATATCACCAAGATCTGTATAAGTATCTGAATAAGATGTTTGACAGGACCTCACCAAGGCATTACAAAGACATTTGAGAAAACCTTACCAAGACGTTTCACAGGACCTCACAAAGACGTTACAAAGACATTTGACATTGCCTCATCAAGGCATTTGACAGGACCTGACCAAGACATTTGAAAGGATCTCACCAAAATGTTTGACAGGACCTCACCAAGATGTTTGAAAGTAGCTCATCAAGGCATTTGACAGTACCACACCAAAATGTTTTACAGGACCTCACCAAGACATTACAAAGACGTTTGACACCTCCCCAAGATGTTTGACAGTACCACATCAAAATGTTTTACAGGACCTCAGCAAGACATTACAAAGATGTTTGGACCTCACCAAGGCAGTTGACAGGACCACCCCAAGATGCTTGACAGGACCTCACCAAGACGTTTGACAGGACCTCTCCAAGGCGTTACAAAGACTTTTTGCAGTACCTCACCAAGGCATTTGACTGGACCTCATAGAGATATTATGAAGACATTTGACAGGATCCTCACCAAGACAGTTGAAAGGACCACATCAAGACCCTTGACAGGACCTCACCAAGACGTTTGACAGGACCACCCCAGGACGCTTGACAGGACCTCTCCAAGGCGTTACAAAGACGTTTTGCAGTACCTCGCCAAGATGTTTGACAGTACCTCACCAAGGCATTTGACAGGACCTCACTGAGACATTACAAAGACATTTGACAGGATCCTCACCAAGGCAGTTGAAAGGACCACATCAATATGTTTGATAGGACCTTACCAAGATGTTTGACAGGACCTCACCAAGGCGTTACAAAGATGATTGACAGTACCTCCCCAAGGCGTTTGACAGGTCCGTACCAGGACATTACAAAGACATTTGACAAGAACTCACCAAGACGTTTGACAGGACCTCACCAAGACGTTAAAAAAAATGTTTGACAGTACCTCACCAAGACATTTGACAGGACCTCACCAAAACATTTGACAGGAATACAGTAAGACTTGCAACAATATGTTACCAAGATGTTTGACATGTTAAGAGAACTTTTGACAGTACCTTACCTAGACGTTTTGACAGTATGTTACCAAGACGTTTGGCAATGTTACCAAGACATTCGGGTTGTTTGACAGTGCTTCACCGAGACTATATGTTACCATTGAAACTGAAACTGAGTACTGTAGTAAGTCATTTGTCATTACCTCATCAAGACATTCAATCACACCTCACCAAGATATCTCACAGTGCCTGCCCTAGCGCATTCAACAGTATGTTACCATCAAATTTAATTGGCACCTCGCCAAGCTGTTTTACAGTATGTTATCAAGATTTTTGATGCATCCTTTTCAAGACATTTGACAGTGTGTGAGAGTAAATTTTGGTGGATGAGCTACAAACAGTACAAACCTGTACAAATTTGAGCTTTGATTACTATGATCGAGAGATCGCTGGTTCGAATCCTGTTCATGTAGCTTGCCATCGGCTACCAGAGCCCTGAGAGAGCACAATTGGCCTTGCTCTCTCTGGGTGGGTAGATGGCACTCTTTCCCCTCATCACTCCAAAGGGTGATGTCGCTCAGCACAAGGTGTCTGTGGGCTGATGTATCAGAACAGAGTCGCTGCCCTTTCCTCCGAGACGGACTTCACATGTATCAGAGGAGCCGTGTGTTAGTTTTCACCCTCCTGGTGCTGGGGCATTACTAGTAATAGGGGGAGTACTCCTGAATGGCTTGGGGAGAAAATAGTAAAAAAAAAAAAAAGTTAAATAAAATAAAAATGTTGCTTTTACAAACCACTCCTTTAAACAAGAGAAACAACATCCAGATCAATGTTACTGCTGAAGTATGAAATTACTGAAAAACAGCCACTGGCAGAGATTAATGGCATGCTCAGAGAAAGCATTATACTCTGCAGTTCCTGATGAAGTGCAGAGACCAGAGTAAAGCTGAGATATGAAGAAATCCGGCTGTATTTTTTATGGTGGCTGTCCAGACCTCATAAAGCTTTGCTGTGGAGCAGTGAGGAGTGAAGGTGAAAGCTGTACAAAGCCGTACAGCCCTTTTTTGTGAGTCGGTACTTTATTTGACTCATTAAACCCAAATGACAGGCTTGTGTTTGAACCTGGCTCTTCGTTCTGCAAAGTAGCAGAGCTGATCCCGGTTCAGGGGTGCAGCGTTTCCACGTGAGCGTGTTGCTGCGTTGCTTAGAAATGAAGACTGAGCCATCTGTGTTGGTGGTTACTTTCGGGCTTAGTGGAGAGAGGCGGTTCACAAAGCTCTTAGTGCTTTCCTGGGAAAACTCTGGAATGTAGTGAAGTGACTGAGAAAGTTCATGCACTGTTTACGCAAACTCATATGTTCTCATAGGAAAATTAAATATTTCTGCACTGATCTAAAGCACCTTTCAATCTTTCACTCTTGTTTTCTCTCTCTCTTTCCCTCTCTCTCTTTTCTCTCTCTTTTCTCTCACAGCTGGGCTTTGCTGACCTCAACATGGCGGAGTTTGCAGGTTCAGGCTCCACTGTGCGCTGTTGTATACTGGAAGGCTACGACACCAAGAACACTCGGCAGGACAACTCCATTCTAAAGGTGTGTGCAAATTTTATTTCAGTCCAGTGTTGCATTTATTTTTCACAAAGATCTTGCAGCAGCATTAATGATGGTAGAGTCTGACCACTGCACAAAGTCTTCTCCATCCAGCACATCCCAAAGATTCTCAATGAGGTTAAGATCTGGACTCTGTGGTGAACTCTCTCAATCCATGTGTGAAAATGATGATCTCATGCTCCCTGAACCACTCTTTCACAATTCCAGACCCATGAATTCTGACATTGTCATCTCGGAATATGGCCGTGTCAGAGGGAGAAAAAATCCATCGATGGAATAACCTGGTCTATATTCAGTATATTCAGGTAGTCAGCTGACCTCATTCTTTCAGCACATACTGTTGCTGAATCTAGACCGGCAGACCAACTGCAGCATCAACCCCACATCATTTACCTACTTTAATCCAGGTGGAGACTATTTTTTTTTTGGCCAGGCAGTGTAAATACAGTAAAAATCAACAAGATTCATTTAATTCAGTGTTCAACACTAAGTTGCAAAGACCTTTAACTGCAAGTCACCAAGATTTTGAACAGTACATCCAAAGTCTTGGTAGGAAAACTGCCTACATTGGATGTTTTACTGAACCACCACTTTCAAAGAGACACTTTAATATAGAGATTTACTGGCTAAAGTATACAACCCAGTAAAAAAGTATAAAACACATACACTGGCTAAGATTAATTAACTATAAAAATAAATACTAGGCTCCCATGGGGAAAGCTCTGGAGATATTTTTTATAAACACAGCATTTATTTTCCCTACTGAAAATTAGGAATCAGCCCCAACACACTTGTTCCCATGAAAACATTTGTAATATATACCGGTATGTTTAAATTCTATGTTTCTCTTAAAGCTGTTCTCCCACAGCTGGAAACCACTGGCCCTGTGTTCCACTACTTTAGCTCATATACAGTAGACGTGGTTTCAGTAAATGTCATTTTTAGCCATCTAAATGTCCGTCCCTATTTGAACTCAGTCTTGGGCAGCAGAAGCAGCTTTTTATGTAGTTACTGTAGATGTAGAGCTCTGTTTCCCTTCCCATAATCCCAGCACTCATTTGCATCCACTCTGTGACTGTGTGGGAGATATGTGAAGGTACCAGCCCACTCACCATCCCAACATGCTAATTTTAAATCTGAACTCTTTTATTTCGCCTGAGTCACTGTCTGCTGTCTTCTTTGAAAGCTGCATTTTGCAGCAATAAAAGGAAGCGCTGTTTAGGGTCTGTTTTATTTTTGTTCGTTTAATTGACAGGGTTTATTTTAGGAAGGGTGGAGATGATGCTAAGAGTACAGCTTTAAAAATAAATAAAGATGCCAAGAGATGCAGTCTGAGTAATGCTTTAGAGGAATCATTTTTTGTAGAAGAAATCTGTGTAAAGAAAGAGGTGTAATAAATTTACCACATACCAATTTTAGAACCAGACAATTTTATACCAAAATGGTTGTTTGATAGCATTAAAGAAACTTTTGCAGTTCCCTTACTTCTATGATTTGTTGGTTATTAGTTATACTAGTGCTAGTAGGTTAATAATATTATTTTGATAAATTAAATTACTGTTTTAATGCATTTTTTTAAATATGATAATCAGGATTAGACATCTTTACATATAGAAGCTGCCAGATAGACAGATTTGTCAGTAGACAGAATTCTTCTGTCAAACATGTGAAGAACTCTTTTATATAGCAGTGATTTTCATATTTTACACTTTTTCTTAACTAAAATAAAAAGAGGTTATGTTTACACCATGTTTAGTATAAAAGCTGCATGTAAAGTTGAAGAAGGCCGCTTTCTATTCATAAAAAAGAAATTAAATATAAAAGAAACAATAGCTTCATTTTAGATTCATTTTAAATTGTGTTTAAATCTGTTTAAAAGCTAAAATCTGTTTTTTTTTTCCCCGTACAAAATAAGCCCTAAGTTATAGTACTTTAAATTAGGGATATGACTTTTTTGTTTGATGCTGAAAACTTGATTATCTGCATGCCATCTTCTATCCTCCTTTAAACTAAGCTAAGTTTTTAAAACTCCTACTAAATATTTATCTGAAAGCACTTATATAGCATAACTTAGCTAATCTAAATAAAACGATCCTCATAATGTAAAACAAACAAGTCAGCTTAAGCTCATATGGGGCTCACTTGAAAGTAGTGTAGGTTAGGTTTGGTCCAGGTGGACATGGGGTACTAGTTTCTAACCCCTACTGGTTGTATGGTGCCTAGTTGTTACATATTTTATGTTATATTGTATATTTTATGCTTCCCCAAAGGAACAAGTGCCTACAAGTCCTGCCCCCTTTATTATAATATGTGTATTATGTCTATTATAAAGTTATGAAGCCTAGAATACTGCCATGTAGGCTTGAACACATGTAGGCTTGGGTTTTAGGGTTAAGAATTGATATAATATGTGCAGAATAACTGATTGTATCAGATTATAGATTTTTTTTCTTCCAGTAAAAAATATTTATCAACATTTTCTCGCCCTTTTTGAAGAAATCTGTTATTTTCTTTACCATTGTAAGTTATTTATTTAGGTGCCATCATAAATAAAGAAAGCACATTTCGTTTTTTTATGTAAAAAGCTGTCTAAATGAAAAAAATAAGAAGAAAATATCTAATTTTGCACATTGATTTAGTATATTCCTGTTCCCATTCCCACTGGTCAGACAGTATTGGACTGAAACCATACTGAGTATCATAATGGAACACCTCCACTATGCTCCATGTGCTACTGTTATTGATTAGCATTGTTTTGAAAAGAATGCAATGTAATGTTTGTTTTGTTGTTTGTTTTTCTGCAGGTTACCATCGGTATGACCCTCCTCTCCGGGGACCCTTGCTTTAAAACGTGAGTCATCCTTTTCCTGGACTAGAACACACCATGAGGTTTCTTTCTGAAGTATGAGGCTTTGGAAGAAACTCCTAACTGAACTGTGGTCCAGTGTTGAATCATCTTTCCCTGAGTTATGTTCCCACTAGAAACAGTGAGAAGTTCCAGGAGAGTCATTATGTTTGGTCTTATAGTGCCACCTGCTGGTGGGTCACCTTTCAAAGTTGAAATATGGGCTGTATGAATTAAACTGCAGACTAACACTGCTTAAATTTGGTTTTCCTGAATACAACCAAGGGAATCTGAACCAAGATCAGTACCTGAATGATTTTAAATGAGTGGAGTTTCCACAACAGAGAAATGCTGTGCTCACTGGATGTCCAGAATAAATAACATTATTGTGTACATGTAAAAAAATAAACCATTAATGATTCAGAAAATAGGATTTATTTTTGTATATATATATATATATATATATATATATATATATATATATATATTGCACATACAATGAGGTCAGCAGCAAATAATAATAAATATGTTGACAATAATAATACAATAAATGCATATACAATGAAATAGATAAAGCAAATTATATGCTACGTGTAGTATGAAAACAGTGGAACAGTGTAGTATAATATAATACATATAATAATATAAATTGTAATATTAACAATAATAATAATGACAGATACAATTAATGCACATTTGCATAAATAGAAAAATATATATTATTACCTGAGATGAGTAGAGAACGTATCAAAAGCATAGTTTTACCTCTGGAATATATACATATATCAGTAAAATAATTTGAGGAGTTTCTTTTATCAAATAACAGAAGTTAATTTTCTGTCTGATTTAAATGTTTAAATTGTGTACAACTTAAAGTAGGTAAATACAGCATTGATTAGAATGGTGTCCTTAAAGGAAAACTCCAGTGTAAAATTTACTTTGGATTTAGTA
This sequence comes from Astyanax mexicanus, assembly GCF_023375975.1. Classification (NCBI taxonomy): domain Eukaryota; kingdom Metazoa; phylum Chordata; class Actinopteri; order Characiformes; family Acestrorhamphidae; genus Astyanax; species Astyanax mexicanus. Next base: position 13,673,816 of record NC_064408.1, read on the forward strand.
AAACGTGATGAAAAGTACTTTGTTGAATATTCCACTGCCGCTCTCCTACAGCTTTCTGAGATGCAGTAATTTTGTGCTTTTGCCCAGCACTCTGTACAACAGGCGTATCGGGGCATATTTTGCACCGTTATTCAGGCTCAAAGTAGCTCCACACTTTCTTGGTAGAATCCAGAGAGCCCTAACATTTAAATGGAGACATTATTCACTTAAAAAGAAAAAAAAAATACAATTTATTGCGGCAAAATATGCCCCGATATGGCCGTTTACATTACTGTATCTCAGGAAGCTGTAGGAGAGTGGTAGTGGGCTATTCAACAAAGGTAAGTACTTTTTATCATGTTTTACTACACCCAATATCAGTTTTACACTGGAGTTCTTCTTTAATATTTTGACATGTAGTATAGGACATAGTGTAGGCAATATTCTTAGTTTTCTACACTGCCAAAATAATAAAGCTAAATGAAATTAATATACAAAAATAACTTAATATTAAAAAAAAAGTAGTTTGTTTCTCTGTAGTTAGAGGCCCATGACTCAGTATAAGTGTTTCCCTTGTCCCAGGCCCCTGAGCACAGCTAAAACCACAGCCTTCGCTGGCCAGGACCCGTCTCTGCAGCTGGACTGTAAAGGAGAGGGCACTGCCGACAAACCCACAGCACCAGCGGGCTTCAACCCAGGCATCACCACCAGCCGCTCACTCAAATCCAGAGCCCCCGCACCCTGCTCAGGTCAGCTGCAGCACAGCCACCTCTTAGTGTGTCTGATTTGTGCATATATATATATATATATATATATATATGTGTGTGTGTGTGTGTGTGTGTGTGTATGTTCTGCTCAAATCCTAAGACTGTATTCATTTGTCTATGTGTTTAGGTCTGCCAGAGGTGTTAGATGAGAACCTCTCCAGCCCGGATGAAGTGTTCCACACAGGCCACTCGAGGAATTCCAGCTACGCCAGTCAGCAGAGCAAAGTCTCAGGTGAGCATTTTAAACAGATATTATAGGATTGAACAATAGTTGTATTGTTTATACTACTGTAAGAGTGGATTCAAATATGGACAATACATTTAAAATGGGTATATTAGATAATTAGAAATCTGAAATATGTGGGATGCATTTAATACATTTATTGTCTGGTTGAGGTTCTGTATCATAGCTTATTGTACAAAAATCGACTGATTTATTATATTATGAAAAACAGAAAAATATCTTGTATCTCTAAAATGGCAATGGCAGGAGAGGGCAAAAACCTACTTAATGTTATATTGGTCTGTTCATCATAAATCTTTGACATAGTGGAAAGAGCAACTGCCAGATTCATATTCTGTTAAAATTAAAATAGTGTTTTTGTGAAAAAAAAAAATGTTGTTATTATGAATAATAATAATAATTGGTAAGTAACTAGCATGAATTTGAGTTTTTAGATATAATCTATTGGTAGGTATTACTCTCTTTTAGTATCATTAGGAATATTTCTTATCAAGTCATTTGTGAAATGAGATGAGATATTCTTGCATATTAATTGTTTTATTTGTACTTTATTGATCAACATGCAAGAGAAACGTGTCTTATACAACCAAAAATAATTGTCTTATTAAATAATGTAGCATTCTGCTTATGTTTAAAATATATTATTTTTTAAATATATTAATTACTGAAATTAATTATTTAAAATTTAAAATCTTCTGATTATTTGAAAGCTATGCAGTACTAGCATCATGTTACAATTCATGTACAGTTCCACACCACACAGTTTTTTTTTTCATTATTTTAAACTTTTTTGCATTGTAGATAAATACTAGTCATCCAAACTATAAAGAAATAACATATGGAATCTTTTAGTAAACAACAAAATGTTAAACAAACCAGAATATGTTTTATAGTCAAAGTCAAAGTCAAAGTGGTTTTTATTGTCATTTCAGCTATATACAGAGTACACAGTGAAACGAAACAACGTTCCTCCAGGGACCATGGTGCACATAAACACAGTGTAGACAGAACAATAGTGCAACAGTACAAAAGTGCAGACAGACAATACAACACAATACAGACAAAGAATAATAAATAACAAGACAGTGTGCAAATTTTGCAGTGTGCAAAAAGGACCAGGTGAGGTAGTAATTACTCTATTACACAGTGTGCAATAGAGTCCAGTGAGGTAGTAGGGTTTTTAGTGCTTTCCATTTTCTGGGGTAAGTGGGGTAAGAGTGTGTGTGCATGTACAGAAAAACCATCAGTTCAGTCTCTGCAGTTAAGGAGTCTGATGGCTTGGGGGTAGAAGCTGTTGCAGAATCTGGTCGTGCTGATTGCCTCAGGAAAGAAAAAACAAGAGTTACCTCTGTTAAATCAGAGGATAAGTAAATCAGAGTTACCAGCCTCAGAAAATACAAGTTATTAGAACAGATGCTTCTGAGAGTATTTTGGTTTGTTTAATACTTTTAAGTGAATACATGATTCCTTATGTGTTTCTTTATAGTCTGCATCACTTTAGTATTCATTTACAGTGTAGAATAAAAAATAATATTAAATGAGTGTTTCTAAACTCTTGACTAATACTGTATTCGCAAAGCTGCAATTCAATTGGCACTTTGTCTTTTCTTGAAATGTAAGACATTGCTGGTAGATGCAATATTAGTTACTCTAGTTTCTTTTCCAGTTTAATTTTAGTAACTGATTTGATTATCTTTTATGTTGGCTCACCCTGCAGGCTACAGCACCGAGCATTCCCGCTCGTCCAGCCTGACGGACCTGAGCCAGCACCGGCGGAACACCTCCACCAGCAGCAGCAACACTTCAGCGGGGGCCGTGGCGGCTGCAGAGAGCCCCCCAGAGCCGGAGAAAGAGCCAGTGAAGCAAGAAAAACCACCACGGCCACCCCGGCCCGCCATACTCCCCAACCGACCATCCAGGTAAAACTATTGCCCTGCTGACACCAGATAAAATAAAGGGATTAACCTTTCTGAATTTAATTTAAAAATTTAATTTAATTACTTTAAGAAGCCTTAGCTTTTCCAGCTTTAATATATTGAATAATTCATATTACACTTTTTCCAGGATCTAATTAAATTCAAGTTGTTGTTCTTCATCCCCCCCCCCCAGTACGTATGATTAGCTGTAATGGTAGTGGTAATGTTAAGTGTATTAACAGTGTCTGTCCTGGTTATAGGAGAAAGAAGGACTCTGTGGAGAACCACCCCACCTGGGTGGATGACACTCGCATCGATGCTGATGACATTGTGGAGAAGATCGTCCAGAGTCAGAACTTTGCTGACGTCAGCAACAATGAGGGTATGTAGCACATTATATAAGAGCTGTTGTGGCCTCAATAATGAGTCCCAAAGAAACTCTTAAAAGCCCTGTTGAATCCAGCTGTAGTTTAACCTGGAAAGATAGTGCCAATTAAAGAAGCACTGTGCAAGAATCAGTATTTTTTTTTTTGCTGGGCTCAGTCTGGGCCTACAGTGCATTAGTATTTCTGGAGAGAAAATGTGAGAAATACAGAAGCTACACCTGAAGTGATAGAGTAGTAGTAATAGATTTTACACAAATATTACTTTTCATTAATGTTATAACTAGTTCTGTCAGTCTTAAAGCCTTAACATGTGTGATTAATCTGGAAACTTTAACATATTAATGTTTTTTTGTAACACAAATTAATAATGTTTACAGAGTCTGGTGATATATTTTGGTTTTATTTTGCAATTTAAATTCAGCATCACTGCTGTTAAGTTCAGAAGTACTTTTTTCTTTTTCTTTTTCACAGCATATTGTTGTGATTATCAAGTTCAGGTTTTTAATCTCCAGAACTGTGTAGATTTGTGTTTGTCATTTTTAGATTTTTTTTTAAATTTATAATGAATTTAATAATAATGTTTATTATGTTGCACTAGTATATTCTTGAAATTAAAAAAAAAATGTTAGTGTTTTCTCTGAGCGGTCCAGCAGGCTAAGCACTGCAACTATGATCAGGAGATCACCTGTTCGAATCCTGTTTATGCAGCTTGCCATCAGCTGCCGGAGCCCTGAGAGAGAACAAATGTCCTTGCTCTCTCTGGGTGGGTAGATGGTGCGCGATGGCGCTCAGCACAAGGCGTCTGTGAGCCGATGTATAGGAACCGAGTCACTGCGCTTTCCTCCGAGTGCGCTGTGATGCTACTCATGCTGCAATCAGCGGAGTCTGACTTCACATGTATCGGAGGAGGCATGTGCTAGTCTTTACCCTCTTGGAGTGTTGAGGCATCACTAGTGATAGGGGGAGTCCCAATGAGTGTGAATGGGAAAAAAATTAAATTAAACCATGATATGAAATATCATAATATTATATAAGGGCCATATCACCAATCCCTAATAACAACAATATGCTTTGTTTTTCCATTTCTTTCTATCCCCTGCCCCCTCTGTATTACAGATAGCAATTTGCGACTGTTTGTCAGTAGAGATGGTACCACAGCTCTTGGAGGCATCCAGCTGGGGAACAGGTGAGTCAGACCAAGAGCGGTTTCAGCTGGATACTGAATAAATTCAGTCCCGGTTACCTTTTTAAATACAAGCCCTGGGAAAAACACCACTAACACATAATTTTTTTGTTCTGGCAGGGTGTCTGCAGGCGTGTTTGAACCTGTTGTGATTGAAAGTCATTAGTGGCACTCAGCACCTCTTGTGTCCAGCTCTGGCTCTTCACCTGAAGAGAATCCAGAGTAGGTCCAAACTGGCGAGGATCACCGGACCAGAGCAGAATTCCAGTGTCCCACTGACGAGTTGTTTGTCTACTTGCGTTTGTCTTTTCTTTCTTTTTTATTTTTTATCTTTTCTTCACTGATTACTGATGTTTTCTCACTCACTGCTATAATAATAATAATAATAATAATAATAATAATAACACCTTAAATTCTACATCAAATTTATGGAAATGGTGGTGGGTAGTTAACTAATAATAATTATTATTATTACACACTCATCATCGGAAAACATTGTTGCAAAAATAGTTGCACCCAGAAGGAAGCATTACATTGCAGTGCTATTTGAAAGGAAGTTAAAAATAAAACCAAGAACATATTAATCATATTTATTATTGAGCTTCACAGACAGAAATAGTGTGTCTCGTGTGTAACGCTGCAACATGCCAGACTTCCAGAATGATTCTGCAGAGGCTTCTAATGGTATCCTGTAACAATCCATCTTATGCAGCTTGAATATTTTCACACAGATTCTGCAGATTTTGGTATGGGTTGGGCTAGGGTTGGTATGAGAGTTGAAAGTATGTCCAATAGCATCCCACACATTTTCAGTCAGGAATAGGCCTGGAGATTCAGCTGGACATGGTATAGCATCTGTAGGCTCATGAGATGGCAGCAGTTTGTGGACATGCATTGTCTTGTTGGAATAGTGCACCAAATTGTGCTGCAGGATTACAGGACCTTACTATTATAACATTGGGCTGTCAAAGTGTCTGTAATGCAGACCAAGCCCTGCTGAATACAACCTCTTACCATAGTTCCTCCACACACTAAAGATGTTCTGCTATCACTTCATAACAGTCTGGCATGATTACCCACCAAGTTTCATTCCTGTCTTTTAATGACTTCTGTATGCAATTATTTTTAGATGATAAGTGTATATTGTAAAATGCATAATCAAAAAGATATCTTAATTAACACTTTAATGACACCTTATTGCAAGTAAAGGAACTTGATGAAATGCCTGATGAAACAAGGCATTGTGGGGAGTGTAGTCTAACACTGTGAAAGCTGTCATTGGCTTATAAACGTATATGTGTCCTAATTGACAGCCTTTAGGATTTTTTTTTTTTGTGGAAATACTATAATTCGTATACTGCTTAGCCTTTCAGATATGATTTAATGGTTTCAACCTGTGATTTTCTGCTACTAGTTCTGTGTTTTTTTTTCTCTCTCTCTTTTTTTTTGTGTTTTATCAACACACAGCCAAACTCTTTGAGTACGGGTTGTGTGTTCTGCCTGGGCTACAAACCACTAAAAACTGTTTTATTAGTCTTAGCATGAATGTTCCTAATGATCCTGCTTCTACCACAGCCTTTTATCATTATCCCTGCACTGGGAATAATGACCTTATTAACCTGTATGACAGAAAACGTAAATAGAGTAAATAGACTCAGTGCTGTGTGGCTGGCCATGCAGAATCAGCTGATGTTCAGGTGGGATTGGGAGCTTCTGGCCATTCCTCCATAGATTAAGGCCTTCTGATTTTTTTTGTTTTGTGTGTGAGTATGTGTGTGTGAGTTTTTAGGTTCTCCAATACGTATTACCTTATATATTCTCCAGCAGGTTTGGTGAATATAATAGTCAATAATATAAAATCTACATTTTTCACAGCCATTTTCCTCCGCCATGTCTGTCCAGCAAACATTCTCAACCCTGTTTTATGAGTGCTGCTGGTCGGCCTCAGAAATGAAAGATATGAAGCAAAAATGCTCCTGAAATCCAAAAAAAAAACTTACCAGCATACAATCAATGACAATGTTATGTTGCCAGATTCTGTTGTACCACACACCAAGTTCAACAAGTTCACAGAGTGGTCCTATTAGCTTTCTGCTGTCCTCCTGGCACCACCCAAATGTTAGGGAGGCTCCATTTTCAGTCATTTTACCTACAGAATGGTTTCTATAGGTAAAAAGACAAGAACAAGCCTTTTCTCAAGGTGGGTTTCAGATGGGCATGGGCTCTAGGTGGGACTGTAGATAAAACCCAACTGAGCTTCCCAAATGAGCCCCATCATTACAGCTCAACTTAATCTCACAGGGGTCCCATCAAAATCCCATGTGCAGTGTACAACCAAGACTGGGCCTGTGTCTCCTGGTCTCATCAATGACCCTGCATGACTTTAATGACAAAAACCTAACTTTCTTGTACTCATTTACTGTAGGCCCCATATACATACAAAATCTGTATCTATATTTAGCATTCAGAATAAATTATTCATGCTTTACAGGGCTTTTACTGAGTTCTCAGTACAGTGTAAGCAACATTAGAATATGCAGTCTTTTAAACAGACATTGTTGGTCCTAATGCAGCCAAAACCTGGCCTGTTTTTCCAATAAAAGGCCTTTACCCATTTCCGAATCTGTTGGAACATTAATGGAGCACAGCACCATCAGATTAGCCCATCATACAACCTTTATCTAAACATATCAAACCACAATTATCAAAGTGTAGCTTTCTTAAGTCTGGACTTTGTGAACATCAGCCATAATATGTTGTTACAAATTTTAACTAAACTCTTTAAAACCCCTTAAAAAAGATTGAAATTGGCCCAGGAAACCAAACTTTACCAACTCAGATAAAATCATTTTTGTTTTTGGCTGCTGGTTTCAGCCACGAATGCAAGAAAAGTTTTTGCCTGATCTTAAATCATGCCTTAGGTGACACAGACATGTGTTGCAGAGTTCTCAGTATATTAGAAGCAACATAACTCTATGCAGCTTTTCTAAAAATACAGTTAATCATAATGTACTGTATCTGCATTGTACTAACTTTTTAATTATAGAATCTGTAGAAACATTAATGGAGAACAACAACTGTCTAAAAAATCCTTAATAAATATTCAAATTGTCCTTGGAAAATACAGCTCTGGAAAAAAAATAGGAGGCCACTTACAAAAAAGATGATTTTCTTTGATTTTCTGCTTGACTTTTTGCACCAGGAGTGGCATAAAGCTATCCAAAAGCAGTGTGTAAGACTGGTGGAGGAGAACATGCCAAGATGCATGAAAAGTGTGTTTAAAAGCCAGGATTATTTCACCAAATATTGATTTCTGTTCTCTTAAATATTTATGAATATGAACTTGTTTTCTTTGCATTATTTAAGGTCTGAAAGCTCTGCATCTTTTTTGTTATTTCAGCCGTTTCTCATTTTCTGCGAATAAATGTTCTAAATTATAATATGTTTATTTGGAATTTTGGTAGAAATGTCTTTAGTTTTTTAGAATAAAACAAAAATGTTCATTTTACTCAAACATGAACCTACAAATAGCAAAATCAGAAAAAACTGATTTAGAAACTGAAGTGCTCTCTTAATTTTTTCCAGGGCTGTAGTTTTTTTGAGTAAAAATGGCCAGTATTGGCCTAAAATAAGCTGATTTCTCTCTCTGGCTGCTGGTTTCAGCCACGAATGCAAGAAGTTTTGTTTAACCCTAAATCATTTCTGTATTTCAGTATAACAGAAGCAACATTTTTTTATACAGCGTTTTAAGAAGGTAGTGAATCATGAATAATGTAGCTGTAATGTTGTCACCTTTTCATAGAAAGGTTTATAGACATTTCCAAATCTTTTATAATATTTTTGAATGTTAATAGATGACAAACAAAATTAGATAAACTTATTTAAGGTTTAAACACATTAAACCACAGGTACATGTCCAAAGCCAAGTTTTTAGCATCAGGACTGGCTTAAATCATTAGATCAACTGCAGGGGCAAGCATTGGCCCCGGATAAGCTCTTTTTTGTCTCTGGCTGCTGGTTTCAGCCAGAAATAAAAGAACATGCTGTATAACAGTGCAGTGCACTGATTGTCTCAGTGTGTTCTGCTCTTTATCAGGGTAAAATTCAGTGTAGTTTAGTGAAAAGGAGCAAATTCAGTCCTGCTGCAGGGAAATGTGTTCATCATTAAAAACAAGAAACTCTGAGCCTGAGTGTGTGTGCTGTATAAGGGAATGCGTCAGTGTCTGGCGGAGGATGTGGCTGAAAAAAAAAACACTGTGTTTGTAGAGCTGGGTCAGAGCAGATGACTCACAATCACGAGACTCATCCTGGCGACAGCACCTGGTGTGCGTCCCGAAACAAAGAAGGCCCCTCGGTGTGTGTATACGAGTGTGTATGTGTGTAAATGTGTGTGTGTGTACGGGAAAAGTGTCTGTAATGTTGTATTTTCTTTGTGTTTCCAGTTTGAATGAGCTAGCCATGATCTCGGTCGTGGAGTATAGACCTCCTCTCAGTTGATCTGAGGGAACAGAGTAGCAGGCTAGAGATTTTACACTAAGAGACGTTGTGCTCTTCGCACATCTAGTTCTGTTATGATGACTTTACATGTAAAAGTGCAATGTGGGCTCGACGCAACATTAAAGGAGGATTTCACACTAATTACTATTAAGAACTGAATGTTAACTAATAGATTTTACATGGAATACTCCTTTAATGGCCTTTTTATTGTAATATCATGCAGTTGGATTCACTCAGTGTTCTCTAGTTAAGTTAAGGCACTGCAGAACAACTGTGTGCAGGGGTAATGGAACAGTGAATTTCTCAGATTCTCAGGTTCTTTGTTATACTGTGGCCATATGAATTATTAGCACCCTTGCCTAAATGTGTACAAAAGGCTATAAAAATATTTAAGCTTAAAAAAATATCTGCTTAAGCTTACAGTGAGAACTATAAAATATACTATATAAAAATAGATTTTTGGCTTTAAAAGACTTTAAAAGAGTTAATCTATACATTTATTTATATATTGCATATGTAACCTATTTATAAGTAAGACCTTTTTTATTTTTAAGGATTTTTATTTTTAAGTGGTCATATTTCATAATATATGTTATCAAAATATGGTTTCAAAGATGCCTTCTAAAAAAATGGCCTTTTCATATTATCAGTGATAATAAGACTAAAACGAAGTATTGTCGTTTTTCCTTTTAAAGCAAAGGGTGCCTGTAATTCTGTTATTTGTTATAATAAATTAATATGGGAGAGTGGGGCACAGCATAAAAAAAAATTATTGGTATTGGGGATGTAATGCACTACAGTTTGGACCTTAAGGTTTGTTAAAAGTACAAGAATCTAACAAGGGAAAAAAAGACAAAAAGTAAAGAATAACCAACATTTATTTTCATTTAATTTGAACACACAGATTTTTAGGGTACATTTAGTTAACCTAGTTCCATATGATACCTTGTTGAGTTAGATAATACAGCCTGTATTGTATTAATTCGGCAGTAAAGTGTGTAAAACTTAAACTATAGCATACCACCACAAGCTGAACTTAGATGTTAAAGCCAGAATATCTTGTTTATTTTCAATAATTTTAAAAATCCAAAGCTGAGAACAGTAAGTGATAAAGGTAAAGAGTGATTTAAAAAAGTAGCATATACAGTTGTGGTCAAAAGTTTACATACACTTGTAAAAAAACATAATGTTATGGCTGTCTTGAGTTTTCAATAAGTTCTACAACTCTTATTTTTCTGTGATAGAGTGATCGGAACACATACATGTTTGTCACAAAAAACAGTCATAAAATTTGGTTCTTTCATAAATTTATTATGGGTCTGCTGAAAATGTCACCAAATCTGCTGGGTCAAAAATATACATACAGCAACAAAATTTGTCAATTTTGGTGATGTAGCGAGTTGTGTCAATCAAATTAGCTTCATGTCATGGCCTCTTCACTTCTTGTAAGTGATTCTGATTGACTACAGCTGTTGACTTCTCATGAGCCCATTTAAATAGGGCTCATTTGACCCAGTGATTAGACTCAGCTACAAAAGCTACAATGGGAAAGTCAAAGGAACTCAGTGTGGATCTGAAAAAGCGAATTATTGACTTGAACAAGTCAGGGAAGTCACTTGGAGCCATTTCAAAGCAGCTACAGGTCCCAAGAGCAACTGTGCAGACAATTATACGCAAGTATAAAGTGCATGGAACAGTTGTGTCACTGCCACGATCAGGAAGAAAACGCAAGCTATCACATGCTGCCGAGAGGAGATTGGTCAGGATGGTCAAGAGTCAACCAAGAATCACCAAGAAGCAGGTCTGCAAGGATTTGGAAGCTGATGGAACACAGGTGTCAGTCTCCACAGTCAAGCGTGTTTTACATCGCCATGGACTGAGAGGCTGCCGTGCAAGAAAGAAGCCCTTGCTCCAGAAAAGGCACCTTAAGACTCGGCTGAAGTTTGCTGCTGATCACATGGACAAAGATAAAACCTTCTGGAGGAAAGTTCTCTGGTCAGACGAAACAAAAATTGAGCTGTTTGGCCACAACACCCAGCAATATGTTTGGAGGAGAAAAGGTGAGGCCTTTAATCCCAGGAACACCATGCCTACTGTCAAGCATGGTGGTGGTAGTATTATGCTCTGGGGATGTTTTGCTGCCAGTGGAACTGGTTCTTTGCAGAAAGTAAATGGGATAATGAAGAAGGAGGATTACCTCCAAATTCTGCAGGAAAACTTAAAACCATCAGCCCGAAGGTTGGGTCTTGGGCGCAGTTGGGTGTTCCAACAAGACAATGACCCAAAACACACATCAAAAGTGGTAAAGGAATGGCTAAACCAGGCTAGAATTAAGGTTTTAGAATGGCCTTCCCAAAGTCCTGACTTAAACCCCATTGAGAACATGTGGACAGTGCTAAAGAAACGGGTTCATGCAAGAAAACCATCACATTTAGCTGAACTGCACCAATTCTGTCAAGAAGAGTGGTCAAACATTCGACCTGAAGCTTGCCAGGAGCTTGTGGATGGCTACCAAAAGCGCCTAGTTGCCGTGAAAATGGCCAAGGGACATGTAACCAAATACTAATGTTGCTGTATGTATATTTTTGACCCAGCAGATTTGGTGACATTTTCAGCAGACCCATAATAAATTTATGAAAGAACCAAATTTTATGACTGTTTTTTGTGACAAACATGTATGTGTTCCGATCACTCTATCACAGAAAAATAAGAGTTGTAGAACTTATTGAAAACTCAAGACAGCCATAACATTATGTTTTTTTACAAGTGTATGTAAACTTTTGACCACAACTGTAGGTTGCTCTCTTTTTACACAGCAGAGAGAGAGAGAGAGAGAGAGAGAGAGGCAAACAAGACTACAGTTACTGTAGCACACTTCCTAAACCACTACAATACCAACAATACCATGCTTACAGCTTAAATGAATAAATTACTCTCCATGAGACAAGTGTGTGTAACCAACCGTAACCCCCAAACTGAGGGATTAGTATGAATACACAATATACACTACTATTATGGTACTAAAGCTAATTCACAAATTACATTATTATGAAATTCAATAAGACTAAAAAGTAAATGTTCTGCTTAAATGTGTTCATCTACATAAAAATCCATTTTACAGTTTACCCTGAGTTAGATTGTGCCTCACTCTGCCTTACATTATTATCTCACTAAGCTTGCATTTATCGAATTAGTGTCTTATCTGGGTGAACACTGAGTGAACAAGGTTTTTTTTTCTTTTGTAGTTTTTAGGCTACTACACTAGTATCAAGGGAATCTAAATCAAAAGACTTTATTTAAAATAATCACACCCTTTCTTGTTGTCTGTGCTCTGACAGACAGTCTGTTCACTATCTTTCTTCGTACTGCCCTCCTTGCTAACAATATGAGCGATATGCTAATGCTATCGCTAATGCTAACGCTAACACTGTCCTGTTTTTTGGGATTTCCAAACCAGCAGGCTGGTTTATTTTAGACTTTCTCCACATACAGTGTTTGTTTCTTATCAGATCGCTCTCTGGTAAGTCTTTAATGTTTAATAAACTTTGTGACAGCATGAAAATGATCAATGTATTTGCTACTTAAAGAGGCTAATGTTGTTATTTTATTTGTCTTGTTTTATTTTCCTGTATTACAAAAAAAAATGAGCCTCTTGTATCAGTCGTGATGGACTGTAACCTGTGACTGATCTTTCTTTTCACTCACAAACGTCGTTCTGTAAACGTGATTTAAGATGCTGTTGTGGGAAGACAAGTACTGAGTATTGGGACGAATGAGGGGGAATAAGGGGTATTTGTGTGATTTGCTACATCTTACATTATAAAAGAGTAAGAACGCTTGAAGGCCATTGTGTAATTCACTCTGATTTACGTTGTTTCTGAGGAATTCTCCTCTAACGTGGTGTGTTTTCAGCATTTTTGATTGAGAGTATTAATTCTACACGTAATGTTAAACTACACTGTGATCTCCAGAGTAGAATCATCGGCCAACGAATAAAGATATCTTTCACCACAACGGCACTTAAATACTAACTTTAAAGAAACAAAAACCTGCTAAATCCTCCACAACTAATGCTGTTTGTCTTCTTTCTCTCTCATTTTGTAAAAGATTCAAACGCTATGCACTTGGGTCAGACAGAAAGACTCCATTTTTTGACCACTATACTGGTTACAATTAACAAATGATCGATATATTGAAAGATTACAGATTTCTATGAAAACGCAGTATCTATATTTAACTTTACCACAAAAGTGATGAGTTTATTTTTCTGATTATATAAAGAATTATTTGAATATTTCTATTTTATGATCACACAAATAATTTCCAAAGTTTTCTTGACCTCACATTCGGTTTTATTTGGTGTATGACTGTATGTCTCATGATGGATCTAAACTATATTTCTACACTCAAATATGAATGTTTCGTATTCTGTAATGTAAATGTGTATTTGGAGGTGTATTAATGTCATATTTTTGGGGAAATAAAGCAAATGTGGGGCATCCTAAAATCACTGTTGTGTCTTTTTTTTACTATCCCTCCATACAACTGGAATATCACTTCAGCGTTATTGAAGTGTGTCTTAATTTTTTTTTTTGTGAATGTGAATTTCTGAGAAATATATATTGAATGTATGATGTAGATTCAAGCTCATCAAAGCGAGATCTGTTGCTTACAATGCATGATCAGCTGTAGGTCGATTGAGCTTCAGGTAGGGGCGGCTCTTTTCTGCCTTCTAGTGTACAAAATTTTGCAGTAAACGGTCAGAGCCTATATATTTATGATAAAAACAGGAAAAAATGCATATATATATATATATATATATATATATATATATATATATATATATATATATATATATATATATATATATATAGCAGGGGTGACTTTTAGCAAACAAATCATTGGTTAACAGCTTACAACTAAGTAAGTAGCAATGAAAATTACCTGAGCTTAATTTTTTTTTTTTAAATATCAATTTCCAAAGCCTTTTGTCTGAAGTAAAGCAGTGCTGGAACATATGGTGTTACTGTACTCTGTACTGCAGCATTTACACACTTACACTCAGCACATTCACATTTTTATCATAATAACTAGAAAAAGAAACAGAACACACAGAAATTACAGATGACAACGGTGAGTACCGTTTCCTACACCTTCAAAAGACTCTTGGAAACTGGAAAAAAGTCTGGTACAGGAAAAGGTCTGGCTGACCCACATGGCAACGATTTTAGCTCATCTTGACATTGGACTAAGTCTCGGTTTCAGCAGTGAGGAGAAGAATTAAGGGTCTGACAGGCAAAGAAATGCAGTAAAAAGACATTGATAAGAAGAGAAAATAAAAAAGCACTTTAGTTCAAATTAAACTCAATAGAAAAAAGAACAGCAGTACTGTTGTACTGTAAATGTAATAGTTTAAGTGTATTTTAAGTGTAATCGTTTAAGTGTATTAGGTGAACAGTGATGTATTGCGATGGGTCGGTGTTGTCTCCCTCTCGTGGTGAGGGCGTATTTTTGTCATTTCAAATCTCATTTCAAATAAACTACATTTCCCATAATGCCTGTTATACGTACACCGAAAACGCCTGACGCAAACGGAAGAACGCGTTGCAGAGTGACGAGTTCGTGATGGTAAGCTGAAAGATGAAGATTTGTAGAAGATTATCCTGTTATTATAGTGTAATATATTTATTATATGAAGTTATTCATGATAATTGGTCATATATTTGCGCTTCCTGGCCTTTAAATCGTTTAAAAATAGGTTTAAATTAGTTTTAGGGCCGATTAAGTTCACTGAGAGCTCAGTTAGCGTTAGCTAGCTTTAGCTAAATAACTGTTAGACTGTGTTTATCTGTTTTTTTTAGTTATTGTTGGTTTAAATATCGTTTAATTGGAAAATAAACCTTTTATTAGTGTATGAGATATGTATATTAGTGTACTGCGATATACTGAGCTCATGCTTGTGTGTTTATGCCCCTCATTCTGAGGTATACAAGCAGGATCATTGACTGACTAGTGCATCTAAAAAAATAGAATATCATTAAAAATAAGTTACTTTATTTCAGTAATTCAGTTAAGAATGTGAAACTCATATATTATATAGATGTATTAAACACAGAGTGATTTATTTTAATTGTTTATTTATTTTATTGTTGATGATTATGGCTTACTTTTGGCTACAGTGTGGGCAGTGTGCCAAGTCCTGCTGGAAAATAAAATCCTCATCTCTATAAAAGTTGTCAGCAGAGGGAAGCATGAAGCGCTGTAAGATTTTCTGGGAAAACAAAACTGCACTGACTTTAGACTTGATAATAAAACACAGTGGATCAACACCAGCAGATGACATGTCTTTCCAAACCATCACTGATCATCAGTAAATTTTACATTTCATTTGTAAATCAAAGGAGCAGAGTCTGGAGGAAGAGTGGAGAGACACACAGTCCAAACTGCTTGAGGTCTAGTGTGAAGTTTCCACCAATCAGTGATGGTTTGGAGAGACGTGTCATCTGCTGGTGTTGATCCACTGTGTTTTATTATAAAGTCCAAAGTCAGTGCAGTGTTTTCCCACGAAATCTTACAGCATTTAATGCTTCAGCCTAAGGATGAAACTACCTGTATTTAGGGTAACTGTTGATTAGTGTTGATTAAAACTTCTCTTTTCCTCTGAAAAGGCGACCGGAGCAGACCAAGCTGTGGGTTTGGGTCTCGTTGGCTTCAGTCTATTATTGTTCACATATTACACCCTATGGGTTATAGTGCTGGTAAGTAAAACAAATCCTATCTACCTTCTCTCAGTTCTAACACAGAAACTGTACTAAAGTGAAAGTAACGGGTACTGATTAGAAATTGTGCTTAGTGGAAGAAGTAGCAGAGAGTAGCAGGGGACCCACTAATAATGGAAGTTCAGTGAGTCTCACTCATTTTAGTAGGTGTTCCCTAATGCCTGAAAAATATATGACGTAGCTACATCCCTGAAATTAGAGTAGGGATGGGCAATATGGCACAAAACAGCACTGTACCTGTATATTTATCAAAGTATTATGATTCCGCACTGACTGCAGTGATTTCCTTCGAAAATTGCTGCGATAGGTCCACTTATTTTGTGTGTATGGATCAGACCTAGCAATGCTGCTGGAGTTTTTAAACACTGTTCTTCACTCACTGTCCTCCACTCTATTAGACACTCCTACCTACTGTAGCTCCTCAACCTCGTAGATAAATTAAAGTAAAGTCAGAGACAGAAGCTCTGAATCTCTTGCTGCACAGTTTGTGTTGGTCATCATTATTCTGAGTTCAGCATTGACACTGCGATGTTTAAAAACTCCAGCAGCACAACTGTTTTTGATCCAC
Source organism: Astyanax mexicanus (assembly GCF_023375975.1). Classification (NCBI taxonomy): domain Eukaryota; kingdom Metazoa; phylum Chordata; class Actinopteri; order Characiformes; family Acestrorhamphidae; genus Astyanax; species Astyanax mexicanus. The sequence goes on from NC_064408.1 coordinate 13,690,135, forward strand.
TCGTACCAGCACAACACACACAAACACCTCATACACCACCACCATGCCAGTTTTACTGCAGTACTAAGAATGAATGATCCTGAACCCAAATAATGATACAAACAGACATCTGTCACAACATAAAAACTAACCAGATCTCTTCTGCTCTCTCTGCAGCCATTCGTAGACAGTGATCATGTGATCCACAGTTACTTTCTTCCTCGTGAGTACTCGGTCATACTTCCAGGAGTAGCAGCACTGATTCTTTTACTCTGTGTCGGTAAGTAAAGAAAAATACATTTCTTTATAGATAAATTAAAAGTTTAATTACACAATAAAAATGTTTTCTTGTAATAAATAATAAATCAAAAATAGACTCTTGAGTTTTCTCATTATTAGGTTCTTGCAGGGATTGTAAACACGTTGATTTATTTATCAATTATTTTCTTAATAGCAAGTTATCATATTATTATTTGATTATTATGTGCATGTAAACATTTTTAATTGCACCTGAGCAAAAAGACTACTTCTTTTTGGTGCTACAAATAAATACTGTTTTTTAAACTTCTCTTTTGCAAAAGTTTTCATCAAAAACTACAACACAATTAATTTTAAACTTAATTTAAAACCATCATTTAGTAATCAGATTTGATTCTCATTCTTTTTAATTTCATTAATGTATTTTTATGTTTTACATTGAAAAATCCATTCACTGTTAAGTGTTATTTATCTAAATGTATCTTCCTGTCTTTTTTTACTATGAAGTGTTTGTTTCTAATCCTAATTCATTGTTGTTTACCAACTTGTAAAGCCCTTTAAATGTTAAGCTTATTTGTTTAAAAATAATACTAATATAAATAGTTGGTTAATTGCTAGAATAATCGTAGTTAGGGATGCACAATAAATGTTTTTTTATTTGACATAATTGCCAGTATTTGCTTTTTCAGTGGATTTTATTCCATTTATTTTTATCCACAGGCACCTTCATAGGAGTAGTAACGTGGAAGAATCGTAAACCAAAGAAAGTGGACTGAGGTTGTCCAGTGATGAAATCTCTCAGCTGCCCAAGACTGGACATTAAATTTAAACCCAGCTCTTCTCTGAAGCTTGCTGATCGTTCCTATAGACTCCTCCCAGCAGGCTGTGCAGCAGTATGTAAGAGGCTGATGAAATCACCAGTGATTTGTAAGAGGGCCCTGGCAACACTGCATCTCTATAAACAACAGGACACCATACCCTAGCATTGAAAACCCAGTGACCACAGCAACCTCAGCCACAGGACAGACCATGTAACGATTAGTTTATATGCGGAATATTCGACCTACTTAAAAGGAATTCAAATAACCAATCAATGGAATTCCGTTCCTGGAAGCATCTACTGTTACGTTATGGTTTAGTCTGTCAGAACAACTATTATTAAATTTGGTCACTGTTCAGTACATTGCTGTTGCTATGCAATTGTGCTCCTGCGTTTGTCTTAGGTTGCAAATAAATATTGTAGAAATGTATGCTAGTAAACAGTAATGCAGCGATACATGCTAAAATTTTTTGTTGTTGTTTTCAACAGTAAGGGGTGTGAAATATACCTAAGGTGACAAACTGTCAGTTGTTTGTTTTCTGTTTTTTTTTTTAACTTGCAGTAAATATTTCTAACATTCATTAAACTTATGTATTTCTTTTGTCCTGCCAGTTAATGTACTAAAGATTAATGATCTAAAGGGAAATAAAGGGAATTTCCCATTTCTGTTTATCTTTTCATCAAGGATTTTATTTTGGGTAAAATTAATTTTAAAGGAAAGCTGATTTTTCATATCCCTTTTCCATAAAACACTGATATCTGAATGTCAACTTTGCAGGAAAGAGTGAAAAAAAACATTCTAATCTTTCAGATGAAGTCAATTTTGTAGTAATTTTGTAGCAATTCTATTGGTCTGATCACCCTGACATTTTGGCATAATGTAAAGAACATCCGCCAAGTTAATAAATGGACATACAGGTGTTTTGTGTGACAGCCATGATATGCACTGTTTTGCAATAATTATAATGAGATTGTAAGTCTAGGGGTATTATCTCATAACTATGAGTTAGCATCTCATAATGATGACTTACCATCTCATAGCTATGAGTTAGCATCTCATAATGATGACTTACCATCTCATAGCTATGAGTTAGCATCTCAGAATTATGAACATCTTATAATTATTACTTAGTATCTCAAAATTATGACTTACCATCTCACAAATATGACTTACTGTCTTACATTTATGACTTAGCATCTCAAGATTTTGACTTACAATCTTATGATTATGACTTACCATCTCATAATTACGATTTATGATCTCACGATTATGGCTTAGTGTCTCATAATTATGACTTGCCATCATATTTATGACTTACTATCTCATGGTTATGACTTACTATCTCATAACTGACTTACCATCTTATAATTATGACCTAGCATCTCATAATTATGGTGTAGTATCTCACAACTATGACTTACTATCTCATACGTATGACTGTCTTATGAGTATGACTTACCATCTCATAATTAATTAACATTTAGTATCTCATAATTATGACTTACCATCTCATATTTCTACTTAGTATCTCATAATTGTCACGAAGTATTTCAGAATTATGACTTACCATCTCATGATTATGACTTACCAACTCATAATAATGAATTACCAGCTCATAATCATGGCTTACCATCTCATAATTATGACTTAGTAGAGGACCCTTACTTTTTTCCAAGTGGTGGAAATGGGCTTTCATAGAAATCACTCTAAAATAAGAATTTACATATTATTTACCTGTGGTTATTATGTCTCACCTGTTGAGCTCCATTCATCCAGAGGGGTGAGAAAGGGGTGGGGCTGTCAGATTGATAGAGGTGGATAGGGACAGCATCCTCTTGTGTTCACCACTCGTTGTGTTTTAGTTGAGTCAGTGTGTGTGTGTGTGTGTGTGTGTGTGTGTGGGGAGGGGTTGCCCTGCTCGGTGCACAGAAAGCTATGTGTCATCTGAGGGCAGAAAGAATGCGCTGATCACTGGATACTACATGAACTCCTGACTCCACAATGAATCGGACAGAGGTGCGTGTTTTCACTATTAAATTTCTGTTTATTACCCTTATTATCATTGATATAATGCTGACAATAGGCTTCATATTCACTTTGAGCTATTACTTTTCTCTGTTTTAGCCTTTGTCTGGTCTTTCTGTGCCAGAACAGCGTTAAATAAGCTTTAATCAATGGAAAACTGCATTAATAAAATGTAATTTTAATTAAAAAACATGTTAATAGTCTGTTGTTTCGGTTTAGTCCAGTAAAGCTGCTTATATGGTAGATTCTGACTGGAATTTTCCATTCCACCTTAAATAGTGCAGCTGCTCTATTGAACTGTTCAGGCGCTATAACGTTGACTGCTGCTGTATTTAAGGTGGACCGGATAATTCCTGAACCTAAAGCTGCTCAGTGTTAAGCAAACTTAGCAAAATGAGCATGTATGCGTGTTTATTTGTGTTTACAGCTGTTTAACACGAGATTGAGACAATGTGGGAAGATTAAAAGACAAAAAAAGTTAGGATAAAGATTATCATGAACTGACTCTTACTAGGATGGAGCTTAAAAAGGAAATCTGGATCTCCTGGATCTCCTCCCTCAGAGCAGCTGATTCCCATCACTGCAGACAAATGACCCTCTATATAGCAATGTTTCTGTGCTACACTTTTGAGCTCATATCCTGTTACTTTAGCTGCATTTATACCCAGAATTCCATTTTTATGGACTGCATTGGAAAGAATGCAATGTTGCTAATAAAAAAAAACAACAAATCTGTATTTTTGTGAACTTTACATTTAGATCTTTGGTTCCACCCTTGTAAATCTTGCTCAAGCTGGTTAGTCTGGTTAAACTGGTCAACAAGTTTATAAGTTTAATTTTTATAAATAAGCAGTTCTATCAGTTTTCCAAAGTAGTTTGAATAAGCTATTAAATAAACTGCTCAATATTGGAACATACTAATATACTGAAATCACCTTATATATATATTCCTGCAATATATTGTGATATTAAAAATACACATATTCCCTCCAGATATTGCACCATGTTTATCCAAAGAGACAACATTGGGCTGCCAAGGCATTACATGTCCTGCGATGTCACTAGTGAGCATGTGCACACTCCAATAATGAAACTAAACCTTGTGAAACAAAAGTCTGCTTAAATTATGCTGAAATAGGTCTCTACTTAAGTTATGCTATTTTGGAACCACTAATTTGTACTTAATTACTACATATTTGTAATTAAAATAATATAAAATTGCACTGCATAATAAAAGCATAGATAAAGTACTGATTTAACATAACATTTATTTTAAAGATTGTGCATAAATGGTTAAAAACAAAAGCAAGATATCTCCTTTCAAACATTAGCTGTTAAAATTAATTTACCTACACTTAGCCAAGTAAAGTAAACTTTTACAGTGTAGTTTTAAAAATGTTTTGCTAGCAAATTTCACTGAAGTACAGTTTTATTGCAGAAATAGGCTGCTTGGACACATTTAGTGAAAGTTTTTTAGGTTTTATAAAAAAAAATCACAGTTTAATAAAATACTAAGTATATATTTGGAAATAAACTGAGCTTTAGAAATGGACTTAAAAAAAAGGTGAATTTACTGAATAGAAAAAAATAGAAACACAGAGATGAAGTCAGAGAGCGATGAGTACTGTTTCCTACACCTTCAAAAGACTTTGGAAACTGGAGAAAAATGCTACAGGAAGACGTCTGTCTGACTCACATGGCAACAACACCTTTAGCTCAGATTAACACTGAACTAAGTCTCAGTACCAGCAGAGAAGAGAAGTCATTGATCAGATGAGAAAATAAAAAAGCAGCTTGTCTAGACTACTAAAGAACTGGGGTGTTCTAAATCCTTATTTGCATGTTGTGACATTTTTTAAAAATGAACAAAAAAAACAAAAAACAACAGCAATAGGATAAATTATGAAGAACAATAGACACCCACTGTGTACCACCAAGCTGTTCAGCCTGAGTCACATCTTAAGAGCCACTGGAGAAAAAGTCCTCCATTCATCCCCACTCATTCTGTTGTCAGGGAAACTGGTACTGGTAGGGAAGGTGGTCCATCATCTCCTGTTACAACAGTTTGCACACGCTTGGTAGTAACTGGAGGATGTGGTTGCTGGTTGCTGGACCAGTAGCAAATCCCCTTCCCAGCAGCACTGTGAATTAACTGTGGGCCCGATGCTTTTTGTTTGTATGGATCTGGTTTATCTGCAGCAGGGAATCGATACTCAACGCTGTGGCCGAGGCCTCGGAGCGCCCGGGGCTAATTACAGTTATGACGGCCTGTATTGTTGTAGTGCAGCAGAATTATGGGGGTGGTCACGCTGGCATACAGCAACCTGTTGCGGTTCAAGGTTATCAAGATCACGCTTATCGGGAAATTAATCCCTCGTAGGCTTCTCTGTTTACTCAAACAATACAATTATGGAACAATAGAATATTTGTAGGGCTGTCATTAGCGATTAGTAACTGAATAATCTACTGATCGTTGTTGGTGTGTAATTGAGTAATTGTTTTTGAGTACCTTTTTTTATTCTGAATAATAAAAATAGGAACTGTAAAAAAGACTAAGCATTAGCATTTCAAAATTTCTAAAGAAGGCCAAAAGTCATGGGACAGGCACTTTTTAGGTATTATCTCCCATGATTTTTTATAATTTTTTATGAAAGCTAAGGAACATTTCTCTGACCTGCAGGATATGCATGAGCAGCCTTCTGCATTGAACATGAATGCGTGCATGGACAATTCTAGCCAGATGCTGCCAGTCACAATCACTGTTACTTCACACTGCACTGTTCACTGTGGGTAGTAGTAAAGCCTTTGACTTAATCCCTGCACGCATGTGGAACTGTGAATCGAGCATTGCTACACATGCCTAGTGCTGGGAGGTTAATTAAATTAATATTTTAAAGCTATTTTCAAAATGGGATAATCCATTTTTTTTATTGTGCTTATGTCAGAAACCTGTAGATTTTGTAGTAGAACTGATAAAAGGAGGTAATCCAGAATGGCTTATATATTAAAAAAATATTGAGATTATTTTTTTATATCACCTAATTCTACTTTCTCCACACAACTTCAGAAATTGAATGTCCCATCCGAGTGGCACCCACTATCAGACCTCACTTAAACGAGCTTCAGCTAATTCGTGCTGACCTGCCATGAGCACGCTGGCTTGAATTCAACCTCACTCACAAGTTAACAGTCAATATACATTCTGCTTACACTGTGGCATAAATATGGCACACATTGAGGGTCTGACTCAGTATTAGGCATTAAATTGTGCAAACTAGCTTATATTGCCTATATACTGTATAATATTAATATCATAATATCCAATGTAACAGAATGAGGAATATGAAAATGTTAATAAGGATAATGTATAGTTTATGAATACATAAATAAATAGATATGTGTGTGATGCTGCCCTCTGCAGATGGAGATGTCTGGGCCTGGGGGGAACCGGCGGACCCGCACGGTGAAGAGGAAGGTGTGGGGGGGTCTGCGGCAGTGGAAGCTGCTGGGTATGTTCGAGATCGACCAGCAGCACGAGTTCTACAGCCTCACCTGCATGATGAAGGAGGGCCTGTGTGCAGCCGTGCAGAACACCATCGACAACCCCATACCCGTGAGTACAGTCGGAGGTGAGGGGCTATAGGAACCCTCCAGCAGATATGTATCTATATATAAATCATTACAAGACATTGGTTCTCAATGCAAGTACTTCCGCCACTGCCCTATAAAAGGTTCTCAGAGGCTAAAATTGGGTAGTGTACCTCTTAGTGAGAGATTGCTAGACTGCTAGACATGCCTCATCAATTTGCCAAGGTGACAGACTTAAAAAAGGGGGCGTTTTATTATATTTATTTATTTATTTGTTTATTTATTTTCCCAGTTTCTTCCCAATTTACACAGCCAATTACCCAACCCATTCATTAGGACTCCCCCTATCACTAGTGATGCCCCAACACCAGGAGGGTGAAGACTAGCACATGCCTCCTCCGATACATATAAAGTCAGTCACTGTCTCTTTTCGAACTGCTTCTGATGCAGCATTGCCAAGTAGACAGCGAGCTCGGAGGACACCTTGTGCTGCGGACATCACCCTTGTTATTGATGTGGGGAGTGAGCGCCATCATATACTGTCTTCTATGGCAGGGATTTCAATTGCCAATTTTCAGCAGGATAATGCTCACCCACACACAGCAAGAGCTTTCCAGGAATGTCTCTACCAGATTGCAACATATTGCAACAAATTTGTTATTTCTATTTTTTTTGGCACTATATACCATTTTTTCCAATAATTGTGGTTACTGTACATCAATACTGTATCTTATTAGCCAACACATATAGAGATTTGTTTGGGCCGTAGTCACACACAGCATCCTACACAACTCCTATTCATCTAGACATCATTAAGGCAGCGCTACATTCAAACGTTCCATTCAGCCATAATTAGTGAGAGGATTAGAGCCCTCAGAGACCCATGTTTAGACCTGGTCCCATAGTGACCTGCTGTTTGTTTCTGCTGGTGAACTTGCAACACGCTGTATTGTTTAGCTTCAGAAGGGGCGGCTGATCACAGCGCTCGGCCCCCCGAGGAGAAACAGGAGAGCAGCACGGAGCTGGAAACACAAACACGATTGTGACAGCCGTGCAGGAGCGGGGTGGAGGATCCAACAATAAGCCAGTCTTCACTGCAGAGCGCCGTACCATGAACGCAGGCTAAGAGTGATGAGCAGGAGGAGTGCAGAGTGAGCCTAAGGGGGTGTATTGAATATTTCCTATATGTTTAAGATGAGGTTTTCCATCTTAAAGTCAGAATCAAATCGGAAAATTTAATAAAATATTCTTATTATTATTTGTCACATACAAAGTAATAAGTGGCACAATTAGAAGATTTTATCTAAGAACTATCCAGTTATCACAATTCTAGGTTCTTTCCTTCATCACTACATTTCCAAGAATCCCATACAAAATTTAATCACTGTCACCAGTCTATAGTTCACCAGTCAAAAACTGGTCTCCAACTCCTCATCACCTGACTACTGATTATTGTCACCTGTTTATTTTCAGTTTTACATCAGTCTCTTCTGTCCTAAAGGAGAACTCCGGTGTAAAATGGCTTATCAATGGCAGAGTACAAAGTTTAGTCCAATAGCACACCTTTATTCACTCCCAGCATTCAGAAATACAGCGCTTGAAGCCGATGCTCCCAACAGCCTTACAGTGCTAGCTAAATGTGCATAGAGTTACCCATGCTAATAAATCATTATTATTACACCATTAACACGCTCAAAGTAGCTCCACACTTCACTGGTAGAATTCTGTTGAAATGCATAAACATTATAGATACTTTGTGTATAAATTATAGATACTTTGTGTATAAATAGTGTTTTTATTACCTGTGGACTTTTATTTTTCTCAGTGCCTCATTTTAAATATCAGTGTCCTCAGAATTCTACCAATGAAGTGTGGAGCTACTTTGAGCTTGTTAATGGTGTAAAAATAGTGATTTCTTTGCATGGGCCACACTATGACCCTATCACCAGCATTGCAAGCTTGTTGGGAGCATTGGCTCTAAGCACTTTATTTTGGAATTCTGGGGGTAGAGGTGGGCTATTTTACAAAAGGTCATACTCATTATCCTGTTTCACTACACCCCAAGTCCATTTCATGTTGGATTTCTCCTTTAAGACAAGATCTAATTTCCTATTGCAAAGTGTAGTGCAAATGCAAAATCATATGCTTAAATCACCACAACCACATCATTCCAACCACAACAAACTCCTGTATTCAATGTGTATTTTCCTCTTTTTTAAGCCCAAATATGGTCACCCTTATTTGACACAGTAATGGTAAAAGGCTGAGCGTTCCACTGTGGTGCTTAGAGGAACTGGAGTTATTGGAAGTTATTGCTTTATCAAAGTATGAATATGAATGATGAGTGGCATGTCTGATGTAACTTCAGTGTGAACTTCTGACATATTTATGACATGCTCATGAAGGGTCGTACCTTAATTTAGCACTGTTTTAACTCTGAAACGATCACCAAATTCACCTTTTAATCTGGTTTGCTTGTGCCGGTAAATGAAGAGACAGAGGTCATGTAAAGGCCACACACACAAACACACACACACAATGATGAACAGTTTTGATGCTATTGAGGTCCAGCTTGCTGATGCAGCCGTTTTGATGAATGTGTCGTCTGTTGTCTCTAATTCAAAGAACTTTTCCCATCAGTCACATGGGCACACACACACACCTACACACTCATATGAATGGCATTCATACTGAGTAGGACACTATTTTTAACACTTGATGTCCTCCACCAGTACTGTGTATATAAGAATCTTTATATGAGTCTTTATTAACATACTCATTAATAAGCTTCATTCGTAATTCAAGACAACCTAAGAATATGTGCAAAATGTTCTCATCTGAGATAAAGTACTTCAAAGCACTATAAAAACAGCTTGTTTTGAAGCTAAGCAGTTTTTAAACAAGTTTTAGCATTTTTATTGGAAGAACAAGTGAATCAATATTGGCTCAAATCCTTAATCTTCTCTGTTTCAGAATGAATTCTCTGAAGATGATTACAAGCTTGAGGTGACACAAATCCATAAGGTACACAACATCCCATCATATACTTCACTGCATGTTGTTTATCATGTCTCTGACTTTACTTTATTTACAAGGTGGAGGAGCTACAGTAGGTAGGAGTGTGTAATGAACAGTGAGTGAACAGTGTTTAAAAACTCTGATTAGTGGAGCTTTTTAGTTTACAGAATAAATACACTTAGGGCCCTTTTGTATATGATGAGAAGCTGTTAAATTCTCAATAATATGCTGTATTCTTAATAATAATTTTTTCAAATTGACATAATTTATGAATATTGGTATTGTTGTAATTTTCTCAATAATATTTTATAGCCGCTTTAAATGTGTAAACCATGTGTACATGTACTATACTGTACTATGTAACCTTAACCTGGAATGGCTTCTCTGATTGTGTGTGTGTGTGTGTGTGTGTGTAAAGGACTTCAGGATGGAGACGTTTGCAGGGCCGGTGTTCGCCAGTCTGCGGCGCTCCCTGGGGATGAGCGAGAAAGAGTATCAGCACTCTCTCTCCTCAGAAGGCAGCTACCTGCAGTTCATCAGCAATTCAAAGAGCAAAGCTGACTTCTTCCTAACGTGAGTCAGCACAAGCAGCCTGCAGCCCAGCCAACACACACACACACAAACACACACACACACACACACACACACACACACATTTTTCTCCCTAACATTTACATACATACTAATTATGCAATAATACTTATAATATTATGTTACAGTACCTATTAAAGGTTAAGAGGTACCTGACTAAATTAATGTATATTATTCAAATGTCAAAAGACACTGTGATCTGTAGGCTTATATATGTACATTCTCACATTCTTGAATGCTGTTTATGCTGTGTATATACTATGATCTACTTCAGGGGTCGGCAATTAAGTTTGGCCACGGGCCACAAAAAAAATATTTTTTTGGAAAATAAAGTGTAATGGGATGGAATGCTACAGACTAGTAGCTCTCCAGCCCAGAGGGTTGTTGAACCCAATTGTAGAACAGTTGAATTCAAAGCAGGTAAACCCAAGAAGAAAGAAAAAAAAACTCCTTTCTGCTCCTACCTGACAAGTATTTAACCCTAAATCTCACAACCATGTATTTTTTTATGGCTGTTACTGATGTATAAACATACTCCAATGTGAAACAAGAATGGCTTATCACCAGTGGTTACTCCAGTGTTGCATGGCATGACTGTAGCCTCTCAAAATCAGATTTTATTATGAAGTTTGCTTTAAATTATTTACTGTTTTATTATCCTAAACCTGATAAAAAAAAAACACTCTGTTAAGTGATAGCAAACATTGACCGATAACGCATTCATTTACTGCTTTTTTTTGTAGGAATGATAAGCGGTTCTTCTTGAAGACACAGAACAGAAGGGAAGTTCGGTTCCTCTTGTCTAATCTGAGGATTTATATGGAACATCTAGAGAAGTTCCCTCACTCACTCCTGGTTAAGTTTTTAGGTAAGATTCACAGTTTTTTATGGATGTTTAATCCTCACAGTTTTATAGGCCTCTATTCAGGCTACAGGTGTAGGTGATACAAAACCTTTAAATATATATATATATATATATATATATGCATTCCACTTTGTTGTTTATATTTTTTTTGTTTTTTATTTAATTCTGAGGCCATCTATTCAGTATTTTTTTTTTTATGTTCAATAAATATTTTTAAATTATTCAGATATTAAACTAATATGTGATTTGCTGCTTGATGGTGAGAAAAAAGATTTAAGGGGGTTCATTTGTTTTTTAGGAAATTAACTTTGAAGATTTGAGGATGGTTGATAGGTGGAAAGGCTGTGGCCTTTTGCCCGGCTGCTATTGTAAATAAGAAGTTGTCTGTAATGATTTGTCTGGTAAAATAAAGGTAAAAAAAAAAAAAAAAAGGCAACCGTACAGAAGAATAAAAGTCAATGTACCGTATTTTTCACACTATAAGGCGCACTTAAAATCCTTTAATTTTCCTAAAAATTGTCAGTACACCTTTTAATCCGGTGCGTCTTATGTATGAATTTTACCAGTCAGGCTGTAAGGAGCAGTAAAGCCCAAATTGCAGTGTTATTCATGGGTTTCAGTTTAGTTCTCTAGCACTGAGGCTGGAGTAGCATTAGCATTAGCTGCTAACCAACTTTTCCCCATTCAAAGGGGAGTTTTATGGGCCTGTAGCTGCTGCTAACTCCGGCTAGCACTGCTGGAGCGGTTAGCTGCTAATGCTAATGCTCCAGCCTAGTGTTGGATAAATTTGTGAATCTAAGCTTACAGTAAGTAAACAGAAATGCTTTACTCACCCAAATAAACAGTTTTCAGGAAAAAAATCTGTGTAGATTTACACCCAGTGCTCGTTTGACTTTCAAATTAAATATTTTATTTTTTGATTACAGTTTTGTTCACTTAAATTAGCTTTACTTAACTTAGACCTGCTGAATTAGAAGTTACTTATAGTGTCTCTTAAAAAAATTATTATCCATTGCGCTTTTGTATGAAAATAAATCAGAAAATAGATGTTGACTGATAGTGTATTATAATCTAAAAATATCGTGCCATATCACCCACCCCCATTACATCAGGGTACTACTTTTTTTCACACTGTTTTCATTTTCCATTATATATCTACTAGAGACAGTTTATATCTGTCCAGTATCGTAGTATCCAGTATATTTTACTTTAATCATGGTTACATGGAGATATTAAGAGTGCATTATAAGTCATCATGACATTCTGGATCATTGACTTCTGTTACAAATCTGATCAAATTCTTGTATTTTTTTATATGTCGGGTAGGGGTGTGACGTAAATCGTATGCAATTAAAAAATTAAATTTTCATTTTGTTGCAGTAGTGTATTCTTGAAAAAATGTATATATATATATATATTGCCAAGAGTATCTTTATCGCGAAAATACCATGAAATATCATGTTATTATTTTAGGGCCATATCGCCCACCCCTACCTCCAAGTTTAATTTATTCCAATTTAAAACAGCAAAAATGGAGATGCTGCAAACTGAACACGCTTGGAGTAGAATGCTAAGCCCTGTTTCTCTTACATCAGCTAAAAGACTCCAGCAGTAGCCAGCACTGACGAAGAGGTCATTTATGCTCTCTGTGACCTCTGAACACTAATGGCTGTGGCATAACTGATCCATCGATTTCCTGATTATATAAAAAGATACTGTACATACAGCTGCAGCTCTCAAAATCCAATAGAATATTTTACATAAAATTTATCCCAGGGTCATAATTGGTGAGTGACCTGTGTGAAAGAAGGCACACTTTACTGAGATAAATGGCTAAATGTATCTAACATTATGTCATTATTGGGTGTTAATGTGCACAGGATGTGTGAACGTATGTAGATAACCTCATCAGACTAGAATAGATGAGGCAGAGCATTTGGGTGGTTGTGAAGTTGTTGGTTTGTGTATTTCTGACTGACAGTAGTGCTGGGTTTTATCTGTAAGTAGTTTTCTGGCGTGTGTGTGTTTGCAGTAGACGTGGTTAGCAGGGCTGATCTGTGCTGGGAAGCTTACACCCCAGGCTGCTGATATGTGAAGTTGTTTGCTCTAGTTTCTTTCAGTTGGAGTCTCGGTAGAATTTATTGTGGCTAAAATAGATCAGAGACCATGATAATTACGTTATTGACTTATTGTGCTATCAGTAAACGTGATGTTGATCATTTTTGCAAATTTCTGTATTTCCGGTTGGGTTTATTTTCATGTATTTTAGCAGAAATGTTACTTTTAGCCAGTCTTGTCTGTCAGTTTTGTTGCTCTCTGACTTATCGAAACCACTTTTACTTTTACATGTGAAGCCTTTAAGAAACTCTCCATAAATAATCTTTATATGGTAAAAATATTCAGTGACTCCAAAACCCGGATTCTTTCTCATTGAGTTTCCAAGGAGATCACATTAACTTGACTTAGCTGGTGTGTTAATTTTATTTTAACATTGTTTTTTTTTATTTTATTTACTTGGAAAGGAAATGAAAAAGAATGTATATCCCAATTCCAATTTCAAATTTTTCCAACTATTTGAAGTTCATTGTTGTTTGAAAGAGTGGTATTGCATTTTTTGAGACAGAGATTCATTTTGAATGTGCCAAATATATATATATATATATATATATATATATATATATATATATATATATATATATATATATATATATATTAATTTCAATGCGATATATCATATCGTGTTAGATTGCAATCAAATATAAATATGTGGCATCAAATATTAATATATTTATTGAAATATAGGCACTGTGAACTTCCTTAGACCTGCCCCCAATTTGACATTTGGACACCATTAGAAAATGTCTGGTACCCAGATACTTAGTATGTTAATATTGAGGTTGAACATAAAATGAGTCATTTCTGTTATGTAATAGTTTAGGGTGTTTGGAATTTGTCCATTTCAGTTCTGGTTTCATTTTGATGGATTTTTATTTTTCACTGAACAGTGTTTAAGGTTGATGTTTTTATCACATCTCTGTACAAAACTCATTTTTCATCTATGACATGATAAAAACAGTTTTTCCTTCTTGGGCCATTTTTTAATCTCTCTTAAGGAAAACTCAGTTGTGAGGTAAATGGTTTGATCACACACCTTAGCTAAATTTGAAATTGTACTGATCGACAGTGATGCAGTATATTATCTAAGAGGTGCTTTTCATGTTGCCAGGTGTTCACAGGATCAGGATCCCCCATCGGAGGAAGGTACAGAAGTGGTTTGCTTTGATTGTCCTGGTTCTGTGTGAGTGATTAATGATTAAATCATTATTTATGCATCATATTAAGTTGTGCAGTGCTTGATGTGCATTTACATATGCAAGACATGTTTGATGTTTCTCTCTGTAGAAGTATTTTATAGTGATGCAGAGCGTCTTCTACCCTGACGAGAGAATCAATGCCAGGTAAAGACCCTTTATGATTTACGATTCATTGGAAGAATTACAAGAGACAATATATGGACTTTTTTTTTTAAATCTGCTCATTAATTGGCTCTTTAGAGTTTATCCTGCTTTTATTGAAATAACTGTATCCAGGAAAGGCTCTCTACCAAATGTTTAATGATTACTGCCCCACCTACAGGAACTAGACAAGGTGTGGGTGTGCATTTGCATGTGTCAGCAATTGGTGTAACTAAAAGTCCTTGAAAGCTTTAATTAGTGTAACTGAACTTTACTCCTCCATAATTAACATTGTGTAAAATCATGACACTCATATATACAGTACATACAAATTGGGGCATATAATGCATGTCCTTGTGTGTGTAACAAGCAGAGGTGTCTGCACATTGGTCGTGTGGCATGCCGATATTGCCAAGATAGCAATTAACATCTGACGGTTGACTGTTGTCAGTGGAAGACCAGTGTTTTTATCGTTACCAAATTAGCAATACACCAGAAATGCACCTGAACACACCTCTCATCCAGACGACCACATCTATCGGTATAGATATATTCACACGCGTCGTTGTTATTTAAACAATGCAAGCTCAGGGCGTGAAAATACACTTTTGGTGGGATAAAAGATAGCAATAAACATTGTGACATGCCTTGTGCAGAGCATAAGATAGGGCCCTGGATGATCCACTGGTAGTTATAAAATTTAAATGGCTTGCACTGTTTTAGCTCGACCTTTAGCCAGCTTTGTCCACTTCTATAGATAACAGTTTGTCAAACAGTGTGGGAAACCATGTATGCAAGTCTATTTGAGGATACTGAACAACCCAGCAAGGTCTAAAGCAGATTTTACTAGCCTCTGTTGCTTTAGCTTTGTATCTCCAGTGCAAAATTCAAGATAACATAACTTTAAACACCATGTTATGGCTGATCAACCACTGTACATCTGTACTGATGTTAAAACTGTCGTTTCTTTTTCTTATACATTTCTTTAAGCACAGATAAAATCAATGCTTTTTGCTCATTTCAAGTTGACGCATTGTAAATGAAAGTGCTCTGGTGCTGAGTAAAGTCTGCACCATCCAGAGTCTTAAATTAAGCCATTAATCTCAAGGATGAACACATAATCTTCCAAACCACATCAGCCAAAAGCAGAAGCCAGGTTTCCCATCTTTAGAGACTTCTTTAGAGATCTTTAGAGTTCATGTGAAATCTTTTTAAGGATAGAATTTCTAGTCAGTGTTGCCTTTTCCCTGAACATGGGATTTATATGTTATTCTTAACAACAATAAATATATAATAAATAATATAACATACACTTTATTGTTGGTGGCATAAAGTGGATGTGCTTAAACAAAAAGGGTAGGTTTGATAAAAACAACACCAGATTTACTGTAACATTAAGAGCAAATGCACATATTAGCCTTTTTTATTTAACTTTCAAATATGTACCATTTAAATCATCAATATCTGGCACTTTTAGTAATTTCTCCCAAATCTTTCAGAATGATTCATAAACCACCCTACCTAAAAAATACAATGAAAACTCTAGTTAAAAATGTCTTGATAATATGGATTAAATAAACTTCTTATATACATTGGCTGTTGTTTAGTGACATTAGCAGGTCTGGAAAAAGTTTTGGTTGTGTTTTTTCTGCAGGTATGACATAAAGGGCTGTGAGGTGAGCCGGTGGACTGACCCGGCACCTGAGGGCAGTCAGGTCATCGTTGTTCTGAAGGATCTCAATTTTGAGGGACAGTTTATCACATTAGGTGAGGTCATGTGATAACTTTAGTAATGTATGTATGCACACACATAACATGCTGCCACACATGCTAAATGCCATCTGAGCCAAACAAGTTTATCTTGGTCTCATCAGACCACAGGACATGGTCCAGTAATCTATGCTCTTCAGCAAACTGTTTGCGGGCTTTCTTGCATTTCAGTTTCAGAAGAGGCTTCTTTCTGGGATTATGGTGCATGGAACCCCCACTTCTTCAACCTCTGCAGCAATACTCATGCATCTATTTCTATTAATCAAGTCAACCTGTGGATATTACGCTGAGCATGTGCTCTCAGCTTCTTTGGTCGTCCCTGGGAAGGCCTGATTTGAGTGGAACCTGTCCTGGAAAACTGCTGTATGACTTTAGCTGCCATACTGTAGCTCAGTTTCAGCCTGTTAACAATGGCACATTTATTTTAAACATTATACAATTCTAATACATGTTTTTTTCCCATTTTCTCACCAATTGTACTCAGCCAATTACCCAACCCACTCATTAGGACTCCCCCTATCACTAGTGATGCCCCCCAACACCAGGAGGGTGAAGACTAGCACATGCTTCCTCTGACACATGCAAAGTTAGCCACCACTTCTTTTCAAGCTGCTGCTCGGAGGAAAGCGCAGCGACTCGGTTTTAAACATCAGCTCACAGACGCCTTGTACTTCGGACATCACCCTTTGGCGTGATGTGGGGATAGAGCGGTGTGGAGGCTGTACTTTATCCTGGATAGCTTACATTGTGTTATTTACATGCTTCTTATCAGTGCTTTTATTGTATAAAAAAACAGTAAGGGTTTATGGTCTAGATATGGTTTATACTGTACAATTTGGCTGTAAGAACATGAAAAAAAACATCAAAATCATGTTGATGGACCTGAGTTTATCTGAGTATGACTGAATCTTATTTGTTCTAAAATTTCCTTTTATGGAAGTACTCTTCCATCAATGTGAACGTGTGTGTGAGGCAGATCACCAGCGTCCGTGGCTGTTGCGGCAGGTGGAGATCGACACGGCCTTCCTGCGGGAGCTGAACGTGCTGGACTACAGCCTCCTGCTGGCCCATCAGCCCCTGCACCAGGACGAGCGCAACCACACCCTCTCTTTCGCCACGCTCATCATGCGCACCAAAAAGTACGGAGATTAACACACACACACATACACACACACACATTGGTTTTGCAATCCTTGCAAACCTTTCATTCACATAATAATAACAGATAGTCAATGTATACTATACACGTAACCCTATACCCTTAAACTCCAAAAGTAATTTTAGGGATTAGTTTCTCAGGGGGACATCTGTGAAAAATATTTCACACTTCTACTCAGTGATAAAACTCCTGCATCTGGACTGCAATAAAAGAAACAGGAGGATCAGTGAGTTTTTAGGCTTTCTCGGTCACGTGACATCGCGTTCAGTAGCTGTTGTGTTTACGTGGATTTATGTGGATCTCCATGAAGACGTGCACCCAAAGTGTAATTACGGTGTGTAGCAGTGGACAAAAAGCTATTTTATTAAACGTGAGGTGTCAGTTCAGATCGGACTAAAACTACCGGAGGGCCACAGAGTTCAGAGAAGAACAGGAGATAATTCATCCTGTAATTTTCTCAGAGGACGTCTGAGAAAAACACATACATGGTCGTTCCGGATGGTAATAAAATCACAGAGGACCCCCCCATAAAATCGAAAATTACCCCAGGACCCCCTGAGAAACTAATTCCGTCCAGATAGGGCTAAAATACACTTTTTGGTAAAAAGCCACAAACCAACTAATTATGGCATTACTGGCAGTACATGGTTGTAAGGACATCTGGTCCTCACAAACATAGAAAAACAAGCACACACACACACGCGCTACACACACTTTTTTACAAGATTTTACAAAGTCATTGGTTTTATAAAAGACCATCACTATATGCACAAGTTCTGAAATACCTGCTCATTAAAGGAGGGCTTTGTAATAGATTTGGATCATTGCTGTGAGGATTTGATTGCATTCAGCATCAAAAGAGTTAGTAACATCAGGATGTCAGATGATTTGAAGACCAGAAGTTTACATACTCTATAAAAATACATGTATGCAAGTTTTTCTCTCTGTCTGTTCCCATTTTAGGTCAATTGTTTATATTTGCTAAATTCCAGAATAATAAGATTTTTTAAGACTTTTTATTATTTTCTACAAAGTCAAAAGTTTACATACATTTCATTCGTATTTGGTACCATTGCCCTTAAACTGTATGACTTGGGTCAAGCATTTTGTAAATTTGAAAAAAATCAGATTTGCCACATTCACACAGCCATAAAAAAAATCAGATCTGGGCCCAATTGAGCAAAAAATCAGATTGAATCACTTTAGCCTGGCAAAGTGAACGTAGCCTAATTAACTCAGATAAACTAGAAGCTTCCAAAGACATGACATCATCATATGGGCTGTCCCAAATAGTTTTAAGGCATGGAAATCTTAGTTTATGTAAACTTTTGACTTTGCAGAATGTAATAAAAATGCCTAAAACATTCTCCCCTCACATTATTCTGGTATTTGACAAATATAAATAATTTTCAGACTTATGGAATACGGGAAAGGTTTATTTTGATTTCCTGTCAGACAGTGAGAAAAACATGCATATGTTAGTGCTTGTAAACTTCTGGTTTTAACAATACATTCTTTTTAACTCTTAATGTAGCCTCTGGAACTGTCTCTAGGTGTTTCTGAAGCAACTGTTAATTTAATACAGTTCAGCCGTGGCTACAATGGAATATGTTCTAATAGTGACCTCTAGTGGTCAGGCTCAGTCTCAGTTCTTATAGCTTTCTTTTTTTTTGGATTTACCACTGAGAAAAGAACCCAAATGCATCATAGACTTGATGCCGTCAGTGCATTTACATATTAAATATCAGAAATCAATGAATTAAATAAAATTGCAAAAAATTAGAAGTAAATTTTAGGATTTAGAAGTCTAGATCAGCCTGGAACACCAGAGCTAAGTCGAGATCTTATCTCAGTAGTTAATTATTGTAGGCCTTCTCCTGAATGTCCTGAATGTCCCGTGTTCACCTCTGTTTCCAGATCCTTCACGTTGCTCTCCTCTCGGCCGCGGGCAGGCAGGCATGTAGCTGAGACACATGTGATCTTTGCTGTCATTTGCAAAATAACAGCACAAACCAAACCAAGATAACTAGTGTTGTTTTAACCTTAACCGTGCATGCGCTTGCTACTGTTTAAAACAATAATAATAATAATAATAATAATTAATATTATTATTATTAATATGTATATTTAATACATTAATAATAATATTAATACATTCATATTCTTTGGTTGCATCATTTAATAGCCTGCATGTTTCAGGTGGACGCGTTTGTTGGAGCTAACCCCAGTGCTTCAGCCAACAAACTAACAACCGCCAATCCGATACAGCAGATAGTTATACAACATTTTTTATTTTTAATTAAGGGACAGTGTGATAATCAAAAAAGCATTTTGTTACCTGAGGGCAACACCATGCCATAGAGGGTTAATATGGTTTTGACTGGAAAATAAATAAATGATTATTGATTATTATGATTATATTACCTATATTCAAGGATTCAAGGAGATTTTATTGTCATTCGCATCACATGTGGTACATGAGGTGGAACGAAATTGTGATCTCACGATCCAGTTTTACACCCAAAGAGCTGTTATTAATAGATATATAGATAAAAAAAAGAATACAATAAAAGAAATATAATATACAAAATAGATAGATAAATATCCCAAAGAATAAAAAATAAATAAATAGAGAGTAGAAAGGTTCAGCAACATGAAGTCCAGAGTGCAAGTGTGCTATAGCAGCATGATAATGTGAATTAGAGCAGTGGAGATAAAGTGTCTCAGTGCAAGTAAAGTGACCATGTTGGTAAACAGTAAACAGTAATTTGTCCTTGGTGTCAGTGCAGTGTGTTGTTAAGTGGCGTTTAAGAGTCTTACAGCTTCCGGAATGAAGCTGTTTCTGAGTCTTGTTGTTTTGCACTTAATGCTCCGCAGCCTCCGGCCTGAGGGGAGTGGGACAAAAAGAGCGTGTGCTGGGTGGGTGGGATCCTTCCTGATGCAGGTGGCCCTTTTCCTGCACCTGGAGGTGTAAATGTCTGTGGTGCTGGGGAAGCTAACTCCAACAATCCTCTGTGCAGCCTTCACCACCCTCTGCAGTGCTTTCCTCTCTGCAGCAGAGCAGCATCCATGCCACACATTGATGCTGGAGCACACGACGCTCTCCACCACACATCTGTAGAAGGAGGTGAGGACTGCGCTCCCGAGTCCAGCTCGTCTCAGCCTCCTGAGGAAGTAGAGCCGCTGATGTGCCTTCCTGACCAGAGTGGAAGTGTTGTTGCTCCAGGTGAGGTTGCTGGTCAGGTGCACACCCAAGTACCCGTAGCTGTCAACCACTTCCACCGCAGATCCTCCAATGTGCAGGGGGAGGTGGGCATGCTTGCCCCTTCTGAAGTCCACAATCATCTCCTTTGTCTTTTTTACATTGATGCAGAGGTTGTTTTCTCTGCACCAATCCTCCAGGTGTTCCACCTCCTGCCTGTAGCTGGACTCATCTCTGTTTGTGATGCATCCAACCACTGCCGTGTCGTCCGCAAACTTCACAATATGACAGCCTGGATGGAAAGGTGAGCAGTCATATGTGAGCAGTGTGAACAGGAGGGGGCTCAGCACACAGCCCTGAGGGGAGCCAGTGCTGAGGATTATGGAGGGGGAGGAGATGTTGTGAATCCTCACAGACTGCGGCCTGTTGGTCAGGAAGTCTAGGACCCAGTTGCACAGGGAAGAGCTCAGTCCAAGTGAGGAGAGTTTGGTTATCAGTGTCTGAGGAATCATGGTGTTGAAAGCAGATGTGAAGTCCACAAAGAGCATCCGAACGTAGGAATCCTTCTGCTCCAGGTGGGTGAGGGCAGTGTGGACCACGGAGGAAATGGCATCCTCTGTGGATCGGTTCTTCCTGTATGCGTACTGGTGTGAATCCACAGTGATGTTGATGGTGGCTTTGATGTGGGTCTGAACCAGTCTTTCAAAGCACTTTGTGACTATCGGAGTGAGGGCTACTGGCCGGTAGTCATTCAGACCTGTCACTGTGGAGCTCTTGGGGACCGGGATGATGGTGGCGGTCTTCAGGCAAGTGGGGACAGCTGCCTGGATGAGGGACGCGTTGAAAATGTCGGCCAGGACGTCCGAGAGCTGGTCTGCGCAGTCTTTTAGCACCTGTCCGGGGATGTTGTCCGGACCGGCAGCTTTCCGGGGGTTAATCCTCCTCAGCGGATATACACTGTTCTCCCACAGTGTTCCGAGATCCAGACATTTTAACAATTTGTCCAGATAGTTATATACAGCAGATAGTTATATACATTTTTTTATAGGGGTGTTAAAATACATTCATGCATCTGTAAATTCAATTCAGTCGCATCTAATATCATGAAATTTCTATATTTTAACTCTATTTAAAATGATTATTGATAAGAACAGTGTTAGATAATGTCAACCTTGGGTTATTTTAGTGTAAAAAAACTCAAATTGTTTGTCATTGTTTATATTATATGTACTACACAGTAAATTATACCACAGTTAGTTCCGACCCTGCAATGTAATTGGTTGAGAGGCGTTCTATAAGTGCCGTTATCAGCCGGTAATGCACTGTAACCGAAGCTCTCCATGTATTTCTCCACCACATTCAGGTAACCTAGCAACGATGCAGAGCTTACAAGCCAAACAGCGCAGCTACAAACAGAACAGCAATGGAACCACATGCCGTAGGCATGAGGCCACAGGCACGAACCTCGAGTGTATTCTTGCTTAAGTATTAATCAATTGTTCTCATCCCAGTCGTCAGTTACCCGATCATCCCTCCCCCCTTCACCAGATGTTCCACAGTTCAAATCAATATGTATAACAATAAATTTAGACCATCTACGATTCCCTGAGGACCAATTTGAGAACCACACCACAGATCTACAGTACTGTTAAAAAGTCAGAGACCCTTATTGATTTAATTTGCAGTCAAACAGTGAATAGATAGGCTTTTCTATAATGGACAAACAGAAAAAACATCCCAAATTGATTTTTTCTGTCAATATAATTATAATTAAAATCAAGTCTATGATTAATTTTCATTAAAATGTCTATGGTAATGCTGATAATAGTAAATGGTTGGCCAATTGGTTTTATCTGCAGGGCAGAGTGGTTAATGCACTAATGCTCACTATTATTGGTTATAACATATTTGGATAATTATCTCTAGGTAATCAATCATAAAATAATTATCTGAAGATACTTTTTTTGAGATAATTATTATAAGACAATTATTGTAAGAATTTGACTCAAAGTCCCTGTAAGTACATACATACATATAAAAAAAATAAGGGACAGTGTAATAATCAAAAAAGTGTTTTGTTGCCTGAGGGCAAAACCATGCCATAGAGATGGAAAAGAAATAAATGATTAAAATATTACCTAGATCAGGGGTGTCCAAACTTTTTTAGTTGGGGGCCAGAAGGAGAAATATATTTGAAGTCACGGGCCACAGACTCTGTAATTAAACAAATAATGAAATATACAACTTTTAGACACTTTGGCCCGTTTTTCTGCGCTACAACGTCACCCTCTCCGCTTTTAGACACTTTGGCCCGTTTTTCTGCGCTACAACGTCACCCTCTCCGCTTTTAGACTCTTTGTTTTACTACAACAAAAGTCCATTTTACACCGTATGGAAAAAGTTCTCCTTCGTATTTTTTTATGTTTTAAATTGTGTTTAATTTTTTTTATCATTCACCTAATTATTTCCCTGAAAAACTTCAACTGATTTGTATGTACATCATATCAGATGTAGTTACAGTATATTAGACTCCTTGTCTCTGATCCTCTTTCCTGCAGGTCGGTCACCACAGGCTCCGGTCCTGCAGTCCCGGGGGCCGTACTTGAGGAGGACCTCACAGAAGTGAACGTTAGGACATCACAGAGCCAGATCACAGAGACAAGTGTTGACGGCGGTGGTGGTGGGGGAGATTCCCTAGACCAGGACGAGCTATCGGACAGAGCTGGAGCGGAATCAGCAGAACTGCGGGAGTTCCAGGCCCAGAACCGGCGTCTTCTGCCCAACTTTAAGAACCCTCTGCACGTCATCGACGGGCCTGAGCAGCGGTACTTCGTTGGCATCATCGACATCTTCACCGTCTACGGCTTCAAGAAGAGGCTGGAGCACCTGTGGAAGAGACTGAGGCATCCGGGGCAAACCTTCTCTACGGTCAGCCCCCCGGAGTACTGCCAGAGGCTGTGCCAGTGGGTGCAGGACCATTCCAAATAGACTGTGATGGGGTGAGGAGGGAGGCAATGACTGCAAATGATGTTAAATCTGCTCGGACGCATGCTACACATATATACTGTACATACAGACACTGGTACATCAGCCAACAGGAAAAGAAAAAACAATATTTCAAACAATATTGTGTTTACAGTAACGTTTCACAGCTGGAGAGTGAGATACCTGTCTATCGGTAGCTTTTAGCACCTTAATTAGTTCTTTCTTAAATTACCTTTCAGTGGTTGGTTATTAAAAGAGCTCATATGATGGAAATCCAACATTTCCTCCCTTTAAAAAAGGAAAATAATATGATACAGGATGCAGACATTGTTCTAACAAAATATTCTGTTCTCTCATCAGCCTGTAGAGCAGGGGTCGGCAATTAAGTGTGGCTGCAGGCCAGATATTTTTCAAGCCATTACTTGGGCGGAAGAATGAGAACAGGTGAAAACAAAAGTCACGACGAACATGACAGAGAGACCGGGGAGGCATGTAAAGAAAAGCTCTCCAGAGAAGCATCATAGTTCAAACAACCTCACAGGCCAGGTGTTCCTATTGCCCACCCCTGCTGTAGGGTGAGAGTTTATGTGTAAACTTAGACTGGCATGGCAAAAGTCATGGGACAGGAACCAGGATCATGTCCCATGACTTTTGCCATGTCCCATGGATGCTAAAGAACGCTCCTTTGACCTGTGGGATCTGTGTATGATTGGCTTTCTGCAATGAATTTGGATGTGCTTTCTGTCACTTGTCTGAACATATGGTTAATTCTAGCCACATACCAGACACTGCTGTGATCATCACAAACTGTGCGGTCTACTTTGGGTGGTAATTGATGCTATCTGTGATGCATTTCTTCTACACATGTGACACTGTGGATCAAGGAATGTGAATAAATATCAGCACAACTTCTGATATGGAGTGTCCCATCCATCTGCACTCACAATCAGGCCTCAGTCCAACTCCAACTTCTATTCCGATGATCCGTGGCCTTGCCATGAGCATGCTGA
Source organism: Astyanax mexicanus (assembly GCF_023375975.1). NCBI lineage: Eukaryota > Metazoa > Chordata > Actinopteri > Characiformes > Acestrorhamphidae > Astyanax > Astyanax mexicanus. The sequence goes on from NC_064408.1 coordinate 13,714,861, forward strand.
CCAATGTTCAACCTCACTCACAAGATAACACCTCAATGAGTCAGCTAATCAGAGCTGGGTATCCCCAATTCATCATGAATTTATGGTATGTTATGAATGAGGTCGGTGAAGGTACTAATCCCCTGCTAATGGCTGTGATTTTGAAAAATAAACAAGCTGCATTGCCTGTACCAGTAATGACACACCTGAATATCAGTGAATCCAGCAATTCAGAATCCACTTTTGGACATACAGTGTCTTTACTTTACAAAGAAATAGAAATCCATACAAAAAAAACATTCTCTTTAAAGTACATTAAAAGTGTGATTTGTGTTTACAGTGTGGCTAAAAGATATCTACTTTAAAGCGATCCAGCAGTCAATGTATAAGAATATCTAGGTGTTTTAAATACTGGAATTCAGCTGCTACCACAGCCATGTTCCTCTAAACACATCACTGTTTCAGTTGTGGATGGTATTCATGTTGCATATGCTGTCCAAAGCCATGTGAGTGAGCATCTATTTTTTAAACAAAAAACAGAAATAGGCTATGTGCTATTATGCCGTGTAATAAAAGTGTAAAAGAAGCATTCTGTTTCTTTTGTTTTTATTTTTTTAATCACTACTTTTAACAGTACAGTTTGCAACATTCAATAGAACATAGTATTATTTGTGTTCATTAGATCAGATTGTAGATACTTTTTGTACATCTTTTAAAAATAGCTTAATTTTTCTGATGTTTCATCTAAAAAAAGAAAATATATATTTTATTATAGCAGCCCTTTTCCACCAGTATATGTTACACTAGTATATATATATTAAATAATTTAGGTTTTATTAAATTTGATTTTACTAATGTTGTATCTTATAGAATATTAGGATTTTTTTGAGACTTTATCTTAAAATTGTATACACTTTAGGGCTCTTAAAAAACTGTATTTGTCTTTTAAAAAGGAATTTTATGTTTACAAGGCTTTCATTTTATTTTTCTGAGGCTTTGTCTTAAAAAATAATTGTATTTTTGTATTTTTTTTTGTTAAAATAAATTTATTTCATTTTTTTTATTTAACTGACGCTAATAAAATAATATACATTTTAGAGGCTTTATCCTAAATGTGCTTTATCTTAAAAAAAACTTTAAAAAAGGAGTTCTATATTTACAAGGCTTTTACAAATGCTTTTATTTATTTTATTATTTTATAAGACTTAATTTTTGTTCTAGGGCTTTCACTATTTTTTATATTTATCTAATGGTTTGTTTGCATTTTTTTAGTTAAATAATTAATAATTACTACTAATAATTACTTTTTATTAAATAATTACATTTTACTAATGTTTTATCTTATAAAACAAAATAAAAGTCTTTATAAATAATTTGAATTTTCTTTTAAAAAGAAATTTATTTCTAGGACTTTCGCTTATTTATTTATTTATTTATTTATCAGATGCCTTAATATTTTATCATTCTACAGTTTTATTTAAATAATTTACATTTTATTAAATAAAAAAAAATTGCAAAATCACACTTTTCTGAGGCTTGTATAGTTACACTTTATTTATTTATTTATTTTTACTTATATTTTATTTATCTTTAAAACAATTATAAATATATAATGTTTTTTTTTAATACAGAAAGCCTGATTTTCGGCAGTGCGCTGTGACCGGTAGGTAATTGTGTGCGCTGCTGACTCGTGACCGCCGGCGGGGAGGCTCGTGCCCCTTTAAGCAGGGCGCGCGGAGGATGTCCGATAGAACGGATGAGCGGCGGATTAGAGGCGCAGGGAGAGCTGCTGCGCTATTTCTTTCCACACCTGTTGTCGTACAAACACGGGCTTCTGCGCTCCTATTGGCTGGGAATCGGGCTGACGGCGGGAGCGTCATAGCTGCTGACCAATCGGAGCAGAGGATTTGGAACGGCCTGTGTGGGGAGGCGGGGCTTGTCTGAAAACGGGTGTAAAATAAAAATAACGCGCTGCTGTGGGCTGCTGGCTGCTTCAGTACTGAAACCCCAGCTGATGTAGTTTAATAACAACACGATGGATTTCAATGTCAAGAAACTGGCGTCCGATGCTGGCGTGTTCTTCACCCGTGCTGTTCAGGTAGGCGCTGAAAAAAACGCTTTATTTTAATTATAAATAATATAAATATTATCTGTGTCCAGCAGCAGCAACAGTATTAGTAGCAGTAGTGCTGTTGGTGGTGGTGGTGGTGGTCGTGCTGCAGCCTGAATGAACCACCAATATGTCCCCTCTTCTCCCTTTACCGCTGGGAATTTATCTACTGAGCCTTTATTAACCCTCCCCTGGACCCTGACCCTCTGTAACCTGGAGATACGGAGAGATATGGATGCTTGTGGAGCTTTTTATTCCTGTGTGTTTTTCCCCTTGTCACTGTAAGCCGATAACGACACAGGCTAAGTCTGTGTGCATTATTAATGGCTGTGGCTGAGAGGAGGAGGAGGAGGGAGAGGAGGGGGAGGAGGGGGTGGGGAGAATCCACAGGATGACACGAGGAGGACTCATCTCACCTTCTACTATCAGAATGTGGATCCACATTATTTATTACATAACTAGATCAAGGCAGAAGTGTGAATATTTATGCTGGACTTTAACTCACAGCTTGAAAAAAAAAACTATGACTGCAGTTGTCATTGACACAGGCCTTGTTTTTGTCAGTATAGATTAATTAAATAAACTAATTTGCTGAAAAAATGGATTAAAGGAAAAATCCAGTGTGTAATAGACTTTGGGTTTATGTTATCACTGTCCAATGAAAAACAAGCATCTCCATTTTTGCCAATCTTTAGTTTACTACAAAATTTGAACACACAAATTTTCCCTTACACTGTCAAAATTTCCTAATGAATAGACCAATAGAAATGTTCCAAAATAAATAAAATAAAAAATAAATCATTTTTTACAATAACTTCCATTGAAAGTCAAGAAGGTTTTATCTCTCTCTTGTAAAGTTGTCTTTTGGAGATCATTGGACAGCAACAATATAGTGAAACATTATAATGAGTCCGAACTTTTGTTGAATAGTCCACTTCCATTGACCCCCAGCATTCCCAAATACAGTGCTTTTAGCCGATGCTCCCAACAGGCTTACAATACTAATGATAGTGTTGCCCATGCAAAGAAATGATCTATTTTAGATAACTGTTGGGTTTGTCACTATTAAACACAAGGTGCTCAAATTTATTTAATGTCTTATTATAAAAAGTTAAATATTTGTATTACCAATATTTGTAACCCCAATGAATTATACACTTTCTATGTGGTTTAAATAATAAATGTAGTACAATATAGTTTAATTTACAAATGTACTTTTGACATCCATCAACATCTGTTTGTCTATCTATATCTGTAATGTCAGTCCTCTATGATAAGTTTAGGTCTAAAATATCAGCCTTGTTCATTCGAATTCGTCTTTACTTTCTCTTTAAATTCTCTCTTTTTGCTTTCTGACTTTCATTCTCTCTTCTTTCCACTGTCCCATTTTATGTTCTCTATTGCCTCTTCTTTCTGAGTCTCTTTCTAACTTTCATTCTCTCTTTTTTCTATCTTTGTCTCTTTATTATTATTTTTTCTTCTCAGTCTCTTCCTACTCTCTGATTTCCTTCTTTTTCTTGCATTTTCTCTCACCCTTCTCTTGCTCTGCTCTATTTCTCAAGTTTGCTGTATTGACTGGAACCATCATTTTCAAAATATAAAATTTATTATAGAAAATAATGCAAATAAAAAAATATTTATTAAGCACATACTAAAATAAAATGCCTTTTATTAAATATAAGCTTATAATAATATGGGGGCAACGTCATTAATTTGACTAATTGAATTAGTATTTGAATGCAGTTTTTTTTAAGATGGGATAATGGAGATTGTACTGAGGGAACCCTATCAGTAGCTAGGCTGGTGTTTCTGTCAGAGACCTGTAAATAACTATTTTTTGTGGCAGTGATTTACATATTTACAAACTGAAATATTAGGAGGATATTTTTCTATTTTTTCTATTTTCTTATGCAAATAAATGTAAAATAAATTTAGTTTGTATATTTGATAGCTGTTAATGGTGCTGTTTGTTACTGTATAATCACAATCACTTATATATTCCATCTCTTTATTTTTCTATTTTCATCTCTGTCTCTCTCTCTCTCTATCTGTCTCTCTCTGTCTCTCTCTGTCTCTCTCTCTGTCTGTCTCTCTGTCTGTCTCTCTGTCTGTCTCTCTGTCTGTCTGTCTCTCTGTCTCTGTCTCTCTCTCTCTCTCTCTCTCTCTGTCTGTCTCTTTCATCTCTCTCTCTCTCTCGCTCTGTCTGTCTGTGTGATTGGGTCAGTGTGTGAGGGGTTTAAAGGAAGCTCTCTCATGGACTGTAGAGAGATTTGTGTGGTCCAGACTAAATCATGTGATGTGATGTTAAATGGCCTGGGGGAAGGTGTCTGTAACGACTGTGTGTGTCTGTGTGTGTGTGTGTGTGTGTGGAGAGTGAGAGATAGTAGTGATGTCCCGGAGGATGTGTTATCTGTCTGTTTTTAACTGCAGTATCCTGCTGCTGCTGCTGCTGCTGCTGCGTCAGCAGGGGTCTTCCCCTCTCTGAGAGAATCAGCAGCAGTGGATTTCCAGCTGCTCCAGCTCAGAACAGAGACTCGTCACATGGGTTTCTTATTTTCCTGCTATACATCAACATCAACCTCCTGATACACTAAACGTCCAAATGTTTGTTGACAATAGAAATGGGAGATATGGCCCTAAAATAATATCACAATATTTCATGGTATTTTTGCAATATGACAAAACACTGAATTAACACTGAAAAAATATTTTAAGAATACACTACTGCAACAAAATGAAAATTACATTTTATTATTGCATATGATATAATATGGCACACCCCGAACTGAGATAAAAAAAAAAAAATCTGATAAAAAGAGTTTTATCAGAAGTCAGTGATCCAGAACATCATGATACTAATAATGCACTACATATATCTCCAAATATTCAGGATTAAAGTAAAATAAATGATACTGGACAGATATAATCTGTCTCTAGTAGATATATAATGAGAATTTGTCTTTTGCTAAAAACAGCAAAAAGTAGTACCCTGATGTGATAATTAAGGGTGAGTGATATGCCATGATATTTCATATTTTCATTTTAAATAATGTTGGCGATATTATTGCATACGATATGATATGGCACACCCCTAGTTGACACCTATTCCAGTGAATGCATTTTACTACTTTAGGTTGTATTTGTGTGTGTATTTTTCTTTAAACTAGTAAATGATCTCCTCCAAAAATACTCATAAATGGTTTCTCCAGTCTCGTCCTGTGTGCAATGCTATTTTTACTGGCTCTGGGATGGAGTACCATGTTAATCTGGAGCCCAGGCTGACACAGATGTGTAATTGCACATATGCAGCTTGTCAAGTCCCTGTAGAAAACTACTGCCAATTAGGGGTGTGCTATATCTGATTGTATGCAGTAATGTCAAAATTTTTACACACAATAAAAATATCGTCATAGTCTTTTTTGCATTTGTTTTGCTGTTTACTGTATTTAATTTTAATTATTTGTTTCCAGTTTATATGCTTGCACTAAATATGCTGCACTTTAGATTAGTGGTAGATTTTTGTTGTTACATTATTGTCGTAATGCTGTTAAACCATTATTTATTTTTAAAGGTCCAATTTTCTTGTTCTTTGTGAAATACAATAGGTCTCTCTGATTTGTATATGCATGCTGCACATAAAACTGTTTTTCAACCTCCATTATCTGCAGTAGCAAAGAAAAGAAAAGTCTCAGAAAAATGAGCCGATCAGGAAAAACTGTGTCTACATCAGCTCATGAGTTCATGGCATCGCCCACCTGGTTTCTGACCACCCACAGACAGGACTAAAGCTGGGCTGCAGCAGAGCCGACACTGTTAGCTAAAGCTCTGTTTACACAAGCTAGTTAACATTAGCTATCTTGTGAAAGCAACTGTAGGTTTAAATCGGATCTCCGGTTGATTTCGCGTTTTACAGAGACGTTCTCTGCTGCAGTGCTGTTAGCCAGTCAGAGGCAATATGTTTCTGTGTTTCTACAGAGACCAGTAATTCAGTAAAATAAAGCAGGGCTATACAGAAACACTGGAGCACATTGTTTCACAAAAAACGGCTCACATGGCATTCATTCATACTAGAGACCACAAATAGACATGAACTAAAAGGAATGAAAAACGATGGAATGAGACATTTAAACAAAAAAGAAACTGGCAATAGTACAGGACACTCTGGAGCAGAAGAACAGGTACCTTTTGGCTCCGAAACAATATTAATATTTTGCCTCATTCCTATTATAGCACACCTGAAGCATGTGTTCTTCACTTCATATAGCAGCCATACCCGTTCTTCACCACACTGTTGGCTCTTTGTCCGAAGCTCTCCCACTGTTAGGTGCCCGTGGGTGAGTGCAGCAGGTATTAGGTGCTCGGAGCTTGTCTGTCACTGATCTAACAGATGGCAGATGGCTGGCTGCTCTCCTGCTGATGTCTGATTGTTTTCTTAGCCAGTCAACTTTACACAGTGATGAGCAACATTTCCTCTCAGCTGATAACACCCCCTCTCAGAACATACAGATCATAAACAAAGCTTTTGTTTATTATAGTTCCTTCTGAAATTTTAATTAATAGCTCAATGTAATGCCTTGACATTCTGCCTTGTTTATTCATTTGTAAGTTTGATTTAAACTTAAATATATTTATTTACTTTATAGAACATTAATCACCTATAAAACAACAGCCACTCCACATCTCATTCCAGAAGTATTGAATGGAGCTTTATCATTCAAGAGAACACAGTTCCACTTCTCAACACATGAATACCGAGGGGCTTTATACCCCTCTAGCTCACACTTGGCATTAGACATCATAGTGCCAATAATTCAAGCAGTTTTTTCTGCTTTAAAGAGTCATATTTTATAAGAAATACTAAAGGGACTAGACACGCTATGTGTGCGATTGCACATCTGTTTTAACAATATGAGCAACTTAAAGTATGCGTTAACAGAAATGCTTTAATTTGTAGGGTTGTCCACAAACAGAGTGGTTGGGGCTAAACTGCTGGAATCTGAATAGTTGGAGATATGGAGATTGGTTTTTGTGAAATTGCAAAAACAGACTGTCTGTACTTAGGGGTTAACAATCTGTTTTAAAAGTTTTGCAGAACATTTAATTATGCTCATATCAGTGTTCTCAAGTCTCACACTTTGAGCGTGTGACACACGCACCTCAGCGAGTTCACACGCTCACACGCAACACATGGTATTTCTCACGCTTGCCAATCCATCGGCTGTATATTATAATGTACTCTTGTTGAGCCAATCAGAATATAGATCACTCTGTTGTTAGGCAGACCTAGTCAAAGAGGGAGTTTCAGACAGAGTGTCAGGCGCGAGGAACTGTCCCTGGGTACAACTGAAGAACAACTGCGCGCACCCACCACCACCCCCCACAAAGACAACCAAAGTCATTTTTTCTTTCAGTATAAATCAGTTATTCTTTATAAATCAGTTTATTTTTAGGATAGCTTATTTGCATAAAAGAATCTAAAATATACTTTATTTAGACTTCTAATACGTCATCCATAAAGGCATTTAAATTAAACAAATAACTGATTTTTCACAAAAGGAAAAAATGGCTGATATTTGGTTATTCCTTGAAAGGCCTCAGACAAACAATGGCTGTGAATCATTTATTAATCCTCCTTATTTCTGCAACAGTGCACAGCTGGATTATTGAATAGATTGATATATTTAGAAACATCTCATCTACGCTTTTACACATCATTATGATCATTATTGAGCATCATATCTGCTCTGTATCTTCAGCGTGCTCCTTCTGTTTACACATAATTCTGATATTTCCATCCTTCTGAAGAAAGTAATTAGTATAATCAGTAGGTTTGTCAGATTATCGCTCTCTCTGCACAGCTTCCTTCATTTTCTCTCTGTCTCACTGTCCTTTCTTCACCTCACTGCTGTCCGTAGGCCTTATACTCTCTGTTTCTGTGCTGTGTCACATAGTCAGCACTGCACTTACACTCCTCTACATGTGGAGAAGAAGGTGGCTGAATTCTGAAAGCAGTGATTTGTGGGAGTGAGTCATGTTTAGGAGAGTGCCACTGCTACCATCTGTGGTTGGCAGGAGTTTTTTTGTAGACTGCAGTAATTCTGTATAAAAATGAAACCACATTTTGTTACTGATATTCCAATTTTTACATTTTTCTTCTGCAGTATATTTTTCAATATTAACAAAATTAAGTATTTGTCACTAAATTTTAACAGGATTCACATGCACTTATACTTATAATGCACCTTGTATGTTAGTGTTGTTACTGAAGCATTGTGACACAATGCATCACGATGGAAAAATCAGTGAAAGAGACGATTCCACATTCTGTTACTATGAAATCTCCTGCATTTGCATTGTTTGAACACCAGAGGCCACTGGCTGGAGAGCCAGTGGGCGTAAGCAAAAGGTGAAGAAGATGTCAATCATTTTAGACTGAGGCCAAAAACACAACCACTTTTTGATGTCAGTTAGTTTTTTTTAAGCCAATCAACAGCCAGAGTTGGATGTCCATCATTTTTGGTTGCAGCCTCCAAACAGGGTTTGTTATCGATTTGTCATTGCTCTTCTTCTCTAATTCACATCTGTATAAAATATTGTAAATTGAATCGAATCTTGTACAGAGTGTATTGTAACACACCTACTGTATATCCAATATTATACACAAAAATAACCTAAAATAACTAAAATAATCAACATTAGATATAATCTGCCTAGATTCCATGTAAAAAGGGAAGTGTGAATTTTTATTTTGTATCAAGTAATGATTTAATGTAATGAACATTTTTGGCTGAAAAATTAAACACTTGGATAAAAACTGCACACATTTTTGTTCATTTTTAATAGCTTAAATGCAATTTTTGTCAGCGATTACAAAACAACAATTTACAAATATTTGTTGCACAACCCTAACTAAACCAACAAAGCACAATATATAAACCTTGGCAGTGCTGTCCTAATCATGAATTTACCTCAGCAGTGCTATTCTAATCATCAACATATTTTAAAGAAAATGTGCTTAGGAAGTCCAGTATTAGTCATAAATGTACCTCAACAGTGCTACTCTAGTCACATGTGGGTGAAATTTACAGACAGCTCTTACCCTCGATTTTTAGAGAAAACACTGCAATATGCAATAAGTGAGTCATTGTTTGATATAAACTGATGATCTCATCACTCATTCAGCTGAACAATGAAAGTGTGAATCATTTCTGTTGCCTAATATTTAGCTATTCCCTTGCAGCAACATTTGATACTGGCATTCAATTTGATATTGCACAAATAAGACATTTCATATTGTGCACATGCACTTATAGATGATGATAGAACTTTATTAATCCCAGAGGGAAAGTCAGTTATTACAGCAGCACAGTTACAATAAGAGCAAAGAACAATAATAAAAAAATAAAAATAATAATGATGATGAAACTATATTCTGCAGTTCTATGCTGCATTAAAGGTTATATGAGTTGCATTTTCACATCTGCTGCTAATTTACAACTTACTTATCCAATAAAATTAAATGTGTCTAATTTTGCTGTTTGATTTTATTTTCTTTTTCTATTAAAGAAGCACAATGCTGTACTGTATCAGCAGAATTACAGCAATGCATCTTCAACTTTCGAGTCTTTTTTGTTTGTTGAGGATGTTGTGTCCTTAAGACTGTTCTGTAAAGAAACTCATTTCTTCTTTTCTCTAGTTCACAGAGGAGAAGCTGGGCCAGGCAGAGAAGACTGAGCTGGATGCTCATCTGGAGAACCTGATCGCCCGAGGAGACTGCACCAAGAACTGGACAGAGAAGATCTTCAGACAGACTGAAGTGCTGCTGCAGCCCAACCCCAGTAAGATTAACTCTTTACTCTTAACTGCTGTATAGAAACATTTATTTCACAGTGATGGGGGGGCAGGACAGAGCAGGTGTAGTAGATGAATACACATGTGAGTAGATACTCTTTATGCATACTGATACTTTCAATTAGAGATGGCATTATATCAACTTTTCAGTGCACATATTAATACCAGTGTTGAAACTTTGAATGTTGGCAGTTCAGTTATAATTAGCTCTTTTTACATTTGACTAGAAATCCAAAATCTAGTTTACTTGCATTTAAAAAAAACGCACACAAACAATTGTGACCTATATTAAAATAAAAAATAGGAAATATTTAACAGATCCTTGGTCTGACATAAATTTAGAAAATGTATTTGGTTTTGTTTGTTTTGTCACCAAATTTAACAGTTTTTTTTCCCATAGATTGATGTTTATCTATACTTGCATAGTGTACATTTAATGTTTTTCAGATTTTTTTTTTTTTATTAATTAAACAAAAGCTATTTTTTATTGAAATATTTTACTTTACTTTGTCTTCTGTCATATTTCTATATGATATCTAACAGAATAAATAGATTCGATTTTGTCGTTTCCTGACAAAAATGGACTAATATCCATTTTCTACAGTGAATTAATAAAATAAAATCTTTTTACATTAACTTTCATTAAAATGTCAGAAGATTTTTGCATGACAGCACTGGTATGATGTTTATTTTCTACTAAAGCCCCTCCCAGCTGCTTGTTTTATAATACTTACTTAATACTTGTGTTTTAAGTCTTAAGTCAGGTTTATACTAATACTAATACTTTTACTAGGTTTTAAGTTTTAGAATTAAGTACACACTTTTACACACTTTTACAAAAACTAGACACATGAACAACTGAGATAACAACATTAATATATTAATACACCTTCAAAATTATCTATGTTTAAATGTATGTGTATTCCTACTAACCTGATGAGCTGTCCAGTGTCTGTGAGTGATGTTGACCCCTGTCCTTTAAATGTTGTTTTTTAATATGATGTGTAATGTTGTTGAGTCTAGTCTTATAATGTTGGTACTGCCGTAAGCACTGGAGCTGTGTGCTGCTGTAGCTGCTGTATAGAACTGATACAGAGGTTTGTATTAAGTTCAGATCGATCTACACAAACAGAGACACCACTGCATTGTAATGTGATGAATAAAACAGTGAGCAGGAAACCTAATACCTGCTGACCATCTTAAACGTGTACAGTGGATCTGCAGCTTTCAGCTCTCTCCCTCTGACTTCTTTCAGGAGTTTTGGGCTTTTAGATAAAAGATATTTAAACATGAATAAGCTAGGGATGCACTGAAATATTTTAGTTTGTTCAAAACTGCGTTCTAAGCTTTTTTTTCACAGGTTTTTATTCAATAGGCCCCTTTTTTTAACTGTTTTTTGTCTTTATTTTTAAAGAACAAGGAGTTACAAAGCAACAATTCAATTTTTTTATCACACAGTTCATTTATCAGTGCTGTTGTAATCATGAATTTACTTCAGCATGTTCTAGACACCCATTTACCTAGCTATATACCTCTGCTATATAACCTAGCTATAGCTATATATGCCATGCAATTTTAATCATAAATGTATCTATCTAAGTAATGCTATTCTAGTCATAAATTGCTTCAGTACTGCAATTTGAATCATTTTACCTCAGTAAAGTTTTTTTTTTTTAATCTAATTTTCTCCCCATTTACAAGGCCAATTACCCAACCCACTCATTAGGACTCCACCTATCACTAGTAGTGCCCTAACACCAGGAAGGTGAAGACTGGCACATGCCTCCTCCGATACATGTGACTTATGCAGCATTGATAAGTAGCATCACAGCACGCTCAGAGGAAAGCGCAGCGACTCGGTTCAGATACATCAGCTCACAGATGCAGCCTTGTGCTGAGTGACATCACCTTTTGGAGTGATGTGGAGAGAGAGTCTACCCATCCAGAGAGAGCAAGGCTAATTGTGCTCTCTCAGGGCTCCGGCAGCTGATGGCAAGCTGCATAACTGCGATTTGAACCAGCTATCTCCTGCTCATAGTGGCAGCACTAGCACTAGTAGTCCAATTCTAATCATAAATTTGCTTAAGCAGTGTAATTTTAGTCATATATTACCTCAGCAGTGCTACTCAATGTACACGGAGAATGGAAGCCAGTCTTTTGGTAATTAAACGACGAATGCTAAGGCTAACTTGTCTCAGCTAATGTTACTATTCTAGCCCTGTACAGCTTGGATCTTTCAACAGGGAAGCAGGCAGTTCGGGACAGAGTACTAAACTGACACAGAGTGGGATAAATGATGCTTAAAGCCGGACCTTTTTATTTTATTTTGTTTTATTTTATTTAGGTAAGTGTAGAGTAAAAAATGAACTTAAACCTGTTGTATGTTGGCTGCACTCTCTCACTGTTCTGATATGCAGCAGGGACTGGTGGAATATAAGGAGGGAATCTGGTCTTATATTTTAGTCAAAAGATCCAAAAGTTAGAGAAAACAATTAAGAATGACTTAAAATAGATACAAAAATGAGTCATTGTTCGTAGTTTGATATTTTCACTTATTTAGCTGTTTTTGCCATTTTCAGCTGAATATTTTTGGTTGTAAAAAATTTCAGTGCATCCCTAAAATGAACATTACAACTTTACCACTTTCTAGTAGATTAAATATATATATATATATATATATATATATATATATATATATATATATATATATATATATATATATATATATATATATATATTGCCCTGCATATTCCTATAACCTTCATAAAGTATCAAGAGCCATATCAGCTTGTTGTCATTGGCCAACCAATTAATCCAAGGTCATTAGCAGCAGCTTGAAGAGAGTGAGCACTTTGAGAAAATGGGTTTACGAACCATAGCTGGAAGTTATTTACCTGCTTGCTATAGACATTCAGTGAGTGACTGAATTGTGTGGCAGTAACTAAGAGGCTCTAATCTGTGACTTTCTGACCCTCCTCATGCTCCAGTTGACCACACTGGTAAGTCTGTCTGCATTTACAGTCCCCTGCTCATTAGCTCACACCCTTAACCCATTCCTTTAAAACCCCATTCAGCTTACTGAATCCAGAAGCTAAAGGAAGCTCAGTACAGCTTTGAGCAGTTTTATTATTAAATAATGAATGGCTTTTTGAGGATAATGGGCATATTGATAAAAACTGTCATGTTCATAATGTTCAGTGGTATCTCTGCAGACAATAGTCTATGTACAATATATAAGAAGTGTGGGAGACAGGAATAGGAGAGAAGAGAGAAAGGTAACTAGATTAAACGAAATAATGTTAATACAGAATTTACTGCTGTAAAAACATTTGAAATATAATGTAAAGCCTGTCATATTCTTGCGTTTCACATTACATCATATTATATTTTTTCCACCATTCTAAGGACTGAATCAGGAAATGGCTGGCTGTCCAGCTAGTTATCACGAACACAACCTGTGTACAGTTCTGTTGTAGTTTTGTTGATTTGTGTTGCCTAGTCTGTAAGCTCATATTGTAAAATACACCAGAGAAAAAAATGAATTATCACAAGAAACACATGGAAACATTAAAAACTAGGGGTGTGTGAATGCACAGAGCAGAGGAGTAGCACACTTGGCTAAGCTAAGCTAAACTAAACTAAACTCAGCTAAGATGGCTTAGATGTGGATAGCGCTACGCAAATCTGATTCTTTTTTCTTTTTTCATATCAACAAACACAAGATATCCATGAACACAGATTTTATTTAACCTTTAAGGTATCAGTGTTTTCTTCTAAAGTGAGATTTAACCAGATTTTAGCCAGAAATTTGGTCCATTAAATAAACTCTTGAGTAAGTCTTGAAAGTGGAATTAACACAGAGAAAGGCAGCCAGTCTTTTGGTAAAGTAAGTGATGCTTATGCTGCCTTCAAGTCGTGTCGGAAATATCGTATTTACGAGATGAGAACACTGGAACGCCTCCACAAACTCGTATTTACGTGTGGGGAAACTCAGATTTTGTCAGTAACAAGAGGTCATGGCAGCTGCCAGTATGAATCCTGCTCCTAAAGTAAATGGTAAAAAAAAAAAGGTTTTCTTCATAACAAGCATTAAAAAATGCTACTGGTATTTTTTGGTAGCTAGCTAAATTTTCTGTTCCACCTTAAATAATGCAAGAGACAGCAGAGGTAGCGTGAATTAAGATGGAACAGAAAAATGATTAATTTTAGCTTCACATCACAGAGAAATTAAGGGAATTGACTATAATAATTAGTTGCTAGATTGCTGAACTTTAGCATTGCACTGCAATCACATCAGCAAAACAGGGTTGCCAACAGGTTCTACAAGGGTGGGTCTAGTTTTTAGAGGTAGGATTTCACTCAAGAATAAGGGGTAGGGGTACAATTATGAATGGGATTGGGCCCACTGTAAGTTATCTCAGCTAATGTTACTATCCTAGTCCTGTACAGCTCATATATACATCTTTTAGCTGGAAAAGAAGTAAACTAATATAATATGTTTATCTGGAGGTGGGAGCTGTGCTGTGGGTCTAACATTTTTACCATTGTAAAAAAAAATACACAAAAAATAAACAATGGGAACTTTTTAAAATGAGGAAAGTATTGCAGTGATGCCAGTTCCTCTGGACGTCATAGAAAATCTGTGATTTCGCTTTATGAATGTGGCCCGCTATCTTTAAACTTGACGCTAACAGTTATCAAATATGATTCATCTACTTCCTGGAGTGTTCTTTTGTTAAGAGCCGGGTTTTTCAGCTGTATAAATATCTTGATAACCTTCTTGCAGCTGGAGGGGTTATCGAAACCACAGATTGTGTCTTTCCCCTCATAATTCGAGTGGAAAGGAGGAACACACGTATATCCATGTTTTTTCTTCCATCATAAATCCATAATGAATCCACAAGGGGCTTTCCATTTTATGGTCTTTGATTGTAGTGTTAGTGTTTAGCTAAAGGGCTATTAATATACCTGTTTGAGATTTGATGTGTTGGAGGGAATTTACCTTTTATGCTACTGGAGTTCGCAGATTGTAGATCAGCTTTAGAAAGAAGCCGATAAGACCATCACTAATGGAATAGTTAAATAGAGCTGGCCCAAACTGCATGTTTCTTTAATGAATACCCAAATATAAGAGTGGGTGATATGAACAAAAATATTATATTGAGATATTTGAAGACAACGATTTTTAAAATATTTTTGCTGCCCTTTATCTTATTAAGCAGCAATTAATTACACTCTCTATAGTGAAATGATCGGTTACTCAGTGTTTAATTAAGCTCTGATGAAATTCATTAGGGGTGTAAGAAAATATTGATATTGTATCTTGATTTTTTGTTTTGCGAAACTGTGTAGTTTTTCAGAGGTTCATTTAGTATTGTGTTCAAAACCCTCCCACTAGAGGGCAGTGTTGTACTCTGACGTTAGATCCCACTGTTATAATTGCATTAAAAAAAAACAATTGGGTGGGACAATATTGTGATACAGACCTGGGAAATATAGTGATATTTTAATGTTTTCATAAAATAGTGATCATTTAGGGTGAAAGAAAATATTGATACTGTATCTTTATATTTCATTTTGCAATACCGTATAGAGTTTCAATAACACAGTATTGCTTTTTAATTAATAGTTTATATGTAAAAGTTTGTGTCGGACAGTGGTTCATTTAGTGTTGTGTTTAAAACCCTCCCACTAGAGGAGTTGTTGTACCCTGTCGTTAGACCCCTCCGTTATAATTGCATAAAAAGTAAACTTTTTTTTTTACTCATGTTTAATAAATATAAATGTGTGTTTTTGTATACTATAGTTTTTTGTATACTCTCTTGAGTAGGAGTGGGACAATATATCAATATTGTAATATAGACCTGCACAATGTAGTGACATTGATAAAACTTCTTATTGTATTGACAATATGCTTTTTAAAAGAATATCAAGGATACCAACAGTGCCTAAAGAACACGGACCTACTGACCATTTCATTACTGAGAGTGTAAA
Source organism: Astyanax mexicanus (assembly GCF_023375975.1). Lineage (NCBI taxonomy): Eukaryota > Metazoa > Chordata > Actinopteri > Characiformes > Acestrorhamphidae > Astyanax > Astyanax mexicanus. Next base: position 13,730,795 of record NC_064408.1, read on the forward strand.
AATCCTGTCAAATTAAATAAAGTGCCACAAAATATAATAAAAATCACTGTGATTATATTGAATTGTTTAGATTGTATCATATTGATATACAGCTCTGGAAAAAAATGAGACCACTTAAAAATGATAAGTTTCTTTGATTTTACTAAATTGAAAGAGGAAAATTGAGGAAGATGGATGATCTCAAGCCATCAAACCAAGCTGAACTAATTAAATTGTTGCACCAGGAGTAAAGGCATAAAGTTATCCAAAAGCAGTGTGTAAGACTGATGGAGGAGAACATGCCAAGATGCATGAAAACTGTGATAAAAAACCAGGGTTATTCCACCAAATATTGATTTCTGAACTTTTAAAACTTTAGGAATATGAACTTGTTTTCTTTGCATTATTTAAGGTTTGAAAGCTCTGCATCTTTTTTATTTGTTATTTCAGCCATTTCTCATTTTCTGCAAATAAATGCTCTAAATGACAATATTTTATTTGGAATTTGGAAGAAATGTTGTCCGTAGACTATAGAATAAAACAATGTTCATTTTACTTAAACATAGACCTATAAGTAGCAAAATCAGACAAAAACTAATTCAGAAAATTAAGTGGTCTCTTAATTTTTTACAGAGCTGTATTATTGAAACACAGGCACTCTAAATTCCCTAAAACTCGCCCTCCAGTTTTTACTCACTAAAGTCACTGCTTCATTACTCCACTTTGTGGCGCTGTAATCAAATGAACAGGGTGAACCTGCAGAACAGAATATTGGTTAAACCAATTTTGTGAAACTGACACCAATTAATTCATAGTTACTGGTATTTAATTGTTTAGGAGTATTTTATCCTCTTCAGTAACACAGATGATGTGAAGTATCATAGAGATATTGAGTATCACAGTATCACAGCATTGTGATATTACTCATGATAATTAATAAACAGGGATATGTTGGTGTCATCAAATATATTAAAACATACATTAAAACTCCACCTACAGACTGGTCATCAGACTCATCCATGGGTCTGTTGTTGGGGTTCTGCTCAAGAGGGGCCTTTTCTAAATATCTGTGTAGTTTGTGTTGATTTTGTGTGGCCAAACTGTTGGCATATGCTTTTGTTCTGTGTGTGTGTGTGTGTGTTTCTGTTTTTGAGTTGTCAGTGTCCTCCTCTGCTCTCTACTAATCACAGTCAGTGACTATATAAAGCTTACAGACTGTCCTTCTAAAACAGGCAAATCGATTTAAGATGAGAAACAGGAGAACCTCATCCTTCCTTCAAAAGCCACTGCAATTACTTAAATACAGCTCTGGAAAAAAATAAGAGAGCACTTAAAATAATGAGTTTCTTTGATTTTACCAAATTGAAAACCTGTAGAATATAATCAAGAGAAAGATGGATGATCACAAGCCATCAAACCAAGCTGAACTGTTGATTTTTTTTTGCAGCAGGAGTGGCATAAAGTTATCCAAAAGCAGTGTGTAAGACTGGTGGAGGAGAACATGTCAAACTGCATGAAAACTGTGATTAAAAACCAGAGTTATTTCACCAAATATTGATTTCTAAACTCTTAAAACTTCATGAATATGAACTTGTTTTCTTTGCATTACTTGAGGTCTGAAAGCTATGCATCGTTTCAGACATTTTCTGCAAATAAATGCTTTAAATGACAATACTTTTATTTGGAATTTGGGAGAAATGTTGTCTGTAGTTTATAGAATCAAACAACAATGTTCATTTTATTTAAACAAATACCTATAAATAGCAAAATCAGAGAAACTAAACTGATTCGGAAACTAAAGTGGTCTCTTAATTTTTTCCAGAGCTGTATTTACTGCACACAGTCTTATGCAGGCATGCCACACAACATCTTGGGGGAAATTGCTTTTATATATATTAACTTTTTCTTTATTTTCTTAAAGTCTCTATTTGACAAACATTAATAAAATGTAAAGAAAAGTAATTTAAAAGCATTTTGACAGAATATAGAAAAGAATATATAAGTCCAGTAAGATCCAGTGTCTTAATATCACTTGATATCTGTGCTTTCAGGCAAATTTTAACAAAGTTTGCATATGATTTTCAGTTTTATTTCTCACTAGTTTTTAATTCTTGTTAGTTTAATAAAAAGCGTAAATTTTAAGTGGACAGTTTTAAACACATTAAAAAACTATAGAAAGACAGATGAGGTGAACATCTTTAAGCCGTTTGTTTGCCCTTCTAATCTGAGGTTCCACTTAGGTGCCCGCATTGAAGAGTTCTTCTATGAGAAATTGGACAAAAAGGCTCCAACCAGAACCACCAATGGGGAGCTGTTGGGACAGTATATGCAGGACGCTGCCAAGGATTTTGGACCAGGAACTCCTTATGGTGAGTACAGAATTACAAAAATTGACTCGCAAATGTGTGTCCTTTGGTAATCCACAGTTTTAAACCAGTAAATAATAAATGTTAAAATGTCCTTTCTAATTCTTTATTCACCAGTTACATTTTCCATTATGGTTAATCATCACCTTTGAAGCATCGCCATCGGATTGCATGTCAATAATCCCCGATACCAGCGTGTAAAATTGAACTTAAACCTGCCGTTTGACGGCTCTATTCCTCACTCCCTGCCTTATTATGACATTTAGAGGAAACAATGCAACGTGACTTAAAATAAACTAATCATTATTCCCTGATAAACTGATACAGTAACATTAGAAGTTCAATAGAGACCATATTGTCTCAAAATCACTTTAGTTTTTTACTTTAAAATGATTTGAACACTAAAAAAATGCCAGACAGGTATAAAAGTACCCTAAAATGTATAAAACACCAATGCCGGCATTTATAATGTGGGTGTTTTGGTGTATATCAGTGTTATGGCGTGTTCTACAGTTGACAGTTCACTTCTTTTGCAGCAATTTTTATCATCAAATCCTGTTTTCTGAAAGGATTCCCGTGTAAAACACATCAATTTGTACTACAACTTAATAATACAGAAAAATAAAAGGCATATATTTTTTTAAATTGAACCTGACACAATATTTATGGGCATCGCATCAAGAAACTAAATTAATTAAGATTATTATAAGCTTGTAGGAGTTCAGTCAGGTGCAGGAGTTCACTCAGTGGTCAGCAGTAGGGGGCGCTCTTGGATTTCCAACAATAAGTTTACTTTCCCGAAATAATGACCTGCTCTGGTGTAATCTTCTCTTCATAACTCTCTCTCTCTCTCTCTCTGATGCCACAGTATTACTGGGGTTTATGTAATTATTGTTATTGTGTAATATTTTTTGCACAGTGTCTGTTTTTAGTTATTAGTTAATAATATAAGTTAACGATAGTAATTAAAATAAATATATAGTGATAGAAATAACTCACAAATAGTAATAGTAATAATTAGTGATAATGTACAGTCACAGTAATACGATTAACTGCTAGTATTAATACATACTCAGTGACAGTAACAATAACAGTGATAGTAATATTAATAACATACAGCGACAGTAAATATAACATTGTTTGTAATGTTAATATACAGTGACACTAATGACAACAGTGACCGTAATGACAACAGTGACCGTAATGACAACAGTGACAGTAATGATAACAGTGACAGTAATGACAACAGTAACAGTAATGATAACAGTGACAGTAATGATAACAGTGATAGTAATGATAACAGTGACAGTAATGACAACAGTAACAGTAATGATAACAGTGACAGTAATGATAACAGTGATAGTGATTATAATATACAGTGACAGTAATGACACCAGTCATAGTAACGATAATATACAGTGACAGTAATAATTACAGTTCTAGTAATAGTAATATACAGGGACAGTAATGATAACAGTGATAGTGATGATAATATACAGTGACAGTAATGATAACAGTGATAGTGATGATAATATACAGTGACAGTAATGATAACAGTGATAGTGATGATAATATACAGTGACAGTAATAATAACAGTGATAGTAATAGTAATATACAGGGACAGTAATGATAACAGTGACAGTAATGATAACAGTCATAGAAATTTAACAATGACAGTAATGATAACAGTGATTGTAATGAAAACAGTGTTTGTAATGATAATTTACAGTGACAGTAATGATAACACTGATAGTAATGATGTAATAATAATATACAGTGACAGTAATAATAACATTGATAGTAATGATAATATATAGTGACAGTTATAATTACAGTAATAGTAATGATAACATACAGTGATAGTAATAATTAAAGTGATAGTGATGATAATATACAGTGATAGTAATGATAAGACTGATAGTATTGATGTGATAATAATATACAGTGACTAATAATAACAGTGATAGTGATGATAATATACAGTGATAGTTATGATAACAGTGACAGTAATGATAACAGTGATTGTAATGATAACAGTGATTGTTATGATAACAGTGATTGTAATGATAACACTGATAGTAATGATGTAATAATAATATACAGTGACAGTAATGATAATATACAGTGATAGTAATGGTAATAATCAGTCAGTATTAGCAACAATTGTTTGTGTGGGCTGTGTGTGTCTGTGTGTGTGTGTGTGTGGGGGGGGTGTTTGTGTGTGTGTGTATGTGTGTTATTGTGTGTGTGGTGTTTGTGTGTGGTGGTTGTGTGTGTGTTTGTGTGTGTGTGTGTGTTATTGTGTGTGTGTGTTATTGTGTGGGGTGTGTGTGTGTGTGTGTGTGTGTTATTGTGTGGGGTGTGTTATTGTGTGTGTGTGTTATTGTGTGTGTGTGTGTTTGTGTGTTATTGTGTGTGTGTGTGTGTGTGTTATTGTATGGGGTGTGTATGTGTGTGTGTGTTATTGTGTGTGTGTGTGTATGTATGTGTGTGTTATTGTGTGTGTGTGTGTTATTGTGTGTGTGGTGTTTGTGTGTGGTGTTTGTGTGTGTTATTGTGTGTGTGTTATTGTATGGGGTGTGTGTGTGTGTGTGTATGTATGTGTGTGTATGTATGTGTGTGTATGTATGTGTGTGTTATTGTGTGTGTGTGTTATTGTGTGTGTGGTGTTTGTGTGTGGTGTTTATGTGTGTGTTTGTGTGTGTGTTTGTGTGTGTGTTTGTGTGTGGTATTGTGTGTGGTATTGTGTGTGGTATTGTGTGTGTTATTGTGTGTGTGTGTGTGTTATTGTGTGTGTGTGTGTGTTATTGTGTGTGTGTGTGGTGGGGGTGTGTGTGTTTGTGTGGGGTGTGTTATTGTGTGTGTGGTGTTTGTGTGTGGTGTTATTGTGTGTGTTATTGTGTGTGTGTGTTATTGTGTGTGTGTGTGGTGGGGGTGTGTGTGTTTGTGTGGGGTGTGTTATTGTGTGTGTGGTGTTTGTGTGTGGTGTTTGTGTGTGTGTTTGTGTGTGTGTTATTGTGTGTGGTATTGTGTGTGGTATTGTGTGTGTTATTGTGTGTGTGTGTGTGTGTGTGTGTTATTGTGTGGGTGTGTGTGGTGGGGGTGTGTGTGTTTGTGTGGGGTGTGTGTGTTATTGTGTGTGTGTGTGTGTGGGTTGACCTCTTTCAGCAGGTGTGTGTGTTTGTGTGTGTGTTTGTGTGTGTGTTTGTGTGTGGTATTGTGTGTGGTATTGTGTGTGGTATTGTGTGTGTTATTGTGTGTGTGTGTGTGTTATTGTGTGTGTGTGTGGTGGGGGTGTGTGTGTTTGTGTGGGGTGTGTTATTGTGTGTGTGGTGTTTGTGTGTGGTGTTTGTGTGTGTGTTATTGTGTGTGTTATTGTGTGTGTGTGTTATTGTGTGTGTGTGTGGTGGGGGTGTGTGTGTTTGTGTGGGGTGTGTTATTGTGTGTGTGGTGTTTGTGTGTGGTGTTTGTGTGTGTGTTTGTGTGTGTGTTATTGTGTGTGGTATTGTGTGTGGTATTGTGTGTGTTATTGTGTGTGTGTGTGTGTGTGTGTTATTGTGTGGGTGTGTGTGGTGGGGGTGTGTGTGTTTGTGTGGGGTGTGTGTGTTATTGTGTGTGTGTGTGTGTGGGTTGACCTCTTTCAGCAGGTGTGAGTTATTGTGGTGCAGGGCTGATTTATATGTAGTTTATATGTCAGGCTTGTTTTGGCTGTGCTGCAGTGCAGGATAAACAGTTTATTACTCCACAGGACGTTTGCCTCAGTATCACAGACGCTGCAGCTTGTGTTGTTGTGTATGGAGTTATGTAAATGGTGTATTTATGGGAATGTAGGAGTAAAATGAGACTTGTCTGACATTTCCCTCGACTGTGTTGTCGGGGTTAAATACAATAATTAAAGGCCTGGTAAAGTGCCCTCCTACACAGTGGCCAACTGACTTAAGGAATTGTCCATGACACACACATTGTGGTCTGTTTATTAGATAGCATGAAAGATTTCTCCTGGAAGCTCCTCAGCCAGCATGTTCACTTCCGTCAGCAGCTCACCTGATTTACCACATTTACCAGTAATTTACCAAACCAGGTGTTGATTAATATGATGAGAACTAGAAATAACTCTATTAAACTCAGATGAGGAGGAGAGATTAGGAGATGTTTTAAGGAAACAGGGCTGTAAAAGCTCTGCTTTTTGTAAAATTGCTGTTTGTATTTATTGTAATGCTGTAATGTGTTTTACTGAGCTAATAAACACTTACTGCACAGATAAGAAGCTTTTTCTTTACTTAAAATTCCAACAGGTGTCTAAAACATTTGCACAATACTATTTTTTGTTCTATGACTTTTAAACTGTAAGTCCTATATTTATAATTTATCAAATTCCCTTTTTTTACATTGTTAATTACACTTTGTAGGTATCACTCCAAATACCATAACTTATCATCAAATAAAGTCAGATTTTCCAAATTAAATTATCAGTTAGTCCAAATTTATCTGAGTTCAATACAAATGATGAATATTGTTGTTTCTGTTTGTATACAGAAGTATAAGAACTGTGTTTTCAAGTCGAAGTCAAGAGGCTTTTGGGTTTTAAACCCTAAGACAGATGGGGAGTTTAGGCTGTATGTTTGCAGTGTTAATTTCCTTTGTTTTGTATAAAACTGCATTCAGGTTTTATTTATAATGATCAGTGATGATAATAATTAGGAACCAAATATTTGTCAGCTCAAATGATTGAGGCAAAAATGGCAAAGAAAGCACTAAGTCAGAATTACATTGATATAGAACAACAAATCATTTCAGTTAAACAGTTTAATCTGATCTCCAACGCAATAATTAAAGTAGAGTTCATACGGTCATGAAAAACCTGAAGAAGTCATGGAATTTAAAAAAAATAGCAAAAATACCCAGAAGGTTTTGGAAAAGTCATGGAAATTTGGTCTACAAATCTTTGTTTCCATTCATCGATGGAGAAACCGATTTTGAGCTAACAAAATACGTCAGCACAGAGTTAATTTAGTATTTTAAGCCTACACAGTGGAGCTCTCAGGATCTGACACACATTTTATTATATATTTTATTATATATTTTATCAGATTTATTTTAGACCTGCTGTAATCAATTTTAATTATAGATTTAGCTGATTTTTTATTATTTTTTTGTCCATGTCTGCATTGATGTCTTGAAGGCATGGAAAAGTCATGAAAAATCATGGAAACGTATTGGGTAAAATGTGTATGAAATCTGTTAAAGGCTCTCCTGCACAGTGGGCAACTTACTAGAAGTGCATGGTTTCTTTTGACATTAAAAGTCTGGGCCAAAGCAAGTCCAAAACAGGCTTTGTGTGGTTCATACATTGTATATATTAGCAAACGCTCTAAGTGCTCTTCTGCTCCCCTGCCAAAATCTGACTTCCTGCCAGAATCCAGGTCCCTTCCAGTGCAAACACGTCACGCAGCAGAGCGACTGTAACATTACCCTGGGATCCCTTTTATTCCAGTTTGTAAATAAGGGTTAATCTACAGTTACAGTAGATACAGGAATCACCAGCATAATCTCTTGCGTCACGTGCCCACGAACAGGAGTCAGATTTACACGCATGTTTGATGGATGATGAAGAAAGCCTGGCTTACAGTAATCAGTCCTAAAACCTAAACCATCTACAACTTTAAATCAGAAAAGGTTGAGACAATATTGAAAACATGAATAAAATAGTCAGTGTATTTAATTAGAGACATTATGAGCCTATTACACTTCATGTTTTATCTGCTTTACCTGCAACACATTCCAAAAAATGTTGGGACAGTAAAGCATTTCACACTTTGTAATATTGAAGTGTTTTTAAGGTAGGACAACACAATATATTTGCATAAGAAATAGCCACATTGCAGGGCATGCAATAAAATGTGATATGTCAAATTATTTTAAACAACTTATCTGCTGCTCAGTACAAAAGGAATATTTATTTGTATTTGTTTAGATTTCCCATAATTTACTTACCAGAGTAGCATGAACATTGTTGTTTTATTCTATAAACTACAGACAACCTTTCTCCCAAATTCCAAATAAAAATATTGCAATTTAGAGCATTTATTTGCAGAAAATGAAAAATGTCTGAAAAAAACAAAAAAGATGCAGAGCTTTCAGACCTCAAATAATGCAAAGAAAACAAGTTCATATTCATAAAATTTTAAGAGTTCAGAAAACAATATTTGGTGAAATAACCCTGTTGTTACACCATCACAGTTTTCATGCATCTTTGCATATTTTCCTCCACCAGTCTTACACACTGTTTTTGGATAACTTTAATTTAAGCAGTTCAGCTTGGTTTGATGGTTGTGATCATCCATCTTTCTCTTGATTTATATTCCAGAGGTTTTCAATTTGGTAAAATCAAAGACACTCATTATTTTTAAGCGATCTCTTATTTTTTATATATATATATATATTTACACTGTGTGAAAAGTACAGTCTTTAGTGTGTGTGTAATTTACAATGGGGTGCAGTTGACAATGGTAGTGCAATAGACAGTGAACACCAGTTGATGTGCATAAAGTGAGGATAACTGATGTCAGCCATACAGAAAGTGCAAATACAGTTATATAATAATTTAAATTTAGCAGTGCAAAAGATAAGTAAACAGTAGATGAATGAACTAGTGAATGAAGAACTACTAGTGCAATGTATGAGAATTATTTAGTGTTTTACCTCATTACTTTTTTCACTCTTTATTTTTAAGCGATCTCTTATTTTTTATATATATATATATATTTACACTGTGTGATGGTCCATCCCAGATTCCTCACAGCCCTGTGAAGTCGATGCCACTTCTGGACATGGTTAATAATATAAGGCTTCAGGGTTTCACAGTAAAGTTTTAAGTGGTGTTTGTAAAGGTAACTCTGTATTGTAGTGCTTAAAACCAGTTTGCTGAACTCATCACTTATATACTATGAATAGTCACTTTCCATGATTTCCTCAGCCTCAGGCTGCGTTCGACTGGAGGTGGACGTGACGTTCTTATATCAGCCACTTCATCATTTTCCATATATAAACAGACAGAACATGACAGCAGGACTGACATACTAACCTCAGTCCTCCCACGTACACACAAGTGTTCCCTTCAGGAATTTTCTATCTTAGATAGGATCATCATTTACAGTTACAGGGAAAAGTAAACGGAACCTTTAGAATTACTTGAATGTCTGTGTTGATTTCCAAATTAAAATGTGATTTGATCATTTGTGAAGTCACAGTTATAGACAGAGGCGTCAAGCAATGACGTACAGATACTTTATTATTTTACTTAAGTTGAAATGTTGGTTATCTATACTTTACTGTAGTATTTTTTTTTTTAGGTGACTTTGTACTTCTACTTCTTACATTTTTACACAATTATCTAAAATTTCTACTTCTTACATTTTAAAAATATCCTTTTTACTCCTATTTCATTTTAGCCTGTTTTCATTCTGGCTTCTCATCATTCAATAAAACCCCTATCCAGATAAATCTCTCCATCCAGAGTGATAGAGTGAATCTGATTGTGGTTGGATGAAGAGAAGTAAAAACATATACCATTCTTATATCATTCATATACCGTCCTTTATGTAATTTTAAAACCAGAACTTTTACACTTTTACTTGAGTAAAAAGCTTCCACAGAAGTATTTAAAATCCTAGTATCTATACTTCCACTTAAATAATGGATGTGAATACATTTGACACATTTGATTACAGACAAACACAATTTGAATAGACTGATTAAAGTACCTAAACTCATAACAGTAATGTGCTGTTATTACACAGCTGTGCTGTTCACAGGAAGTGAGCCTCTTTTTTAAAGACTTACCTCCTCGCCTCCCTCGTTCTTTATGCACTGCACAGGAATTCTTCTAATTCTTGTATTGTTTAATGATAATATGCAGGGAAGGACATTCAAATCTCTTCTAAACTTTCTGTGAGGAACTTTATTTTATTATATTTTAAGAATTTTTTTTCTTTTTACTAATTGGAGATCCTCTGCTCATCTTTGTTCCTCCAAGACTCAGCCTTTTGTGGATACTGTTTTTTTAGATAGATAGATAGATAGATAGATAGATAGATAGATAGATAGATAGATAGATAGATAGATAGATAGATAGATAGATAGAGAGATAGAGAGATACTTTATTGATCCCCGAGGGGAAATTCTTAACATCCAGCAGCAGGTATAATACACAAAGTTACAAAATGAAAAATCTAAGATATAAATATACAATCAAATAAAAAAATAGAATGCACAATGTAAAAGTACAGTCTTTAGTGTGTGTGTAATTTACAATGGGGTGCAGTTGACAATGGTAGTGCAATAGACAGTGAACACCAGTTGATGTGCATAAAGTGAGGATAACTGATGTCAGCCATACAGAAAGTGCAAATACAGTTATATAATAATTTAAATTTAGCAGTGCAAAAGATAAGTAAACAGTAGATGAATGAACTAGTGAATGAACTACTAGTGCAATGTATGATAATTATTTAGTGCTTTACCTCATTACTAGCCATAAACTGACCCCATCCCAACTTTTTTAGGATGTGTTACAGGCCTAAAATGCAGGAATAGCTGTGAATTAACATATGAAATGAAGTTGAGCAGACAAAACATGAAACAATGAGGACGAAATGAAAATATAAGAAAAAGTTGTGCCAACTTTTCTGATTTGTGGAAAGTTATCTGAAAACTTAAATCTCTTAAGGCCAATTTGCACTTATGCGTCAAACCTACACCGTGGCCTACGCATACGTTATGCTTAGCTGCAGACCCTACGTCACAGCCGGACGCTCACCTTCACAAGAAATGTAACGGTGCGCTGCGAGACGCATCCCTTCCTTCACAGATTAAATTGTAGAGCGATGCTGACGCACAAACATACAAGTATAGACTCACACAGTGGTATAGGATACTCTCACAGAATTCACTGTAGACAATTAAATTTCTTGGCACAGGTGGCCAATCTTTTATATGGTGATTGTGGTTGGTACTCCTTGTTTTTGAGTGTTTCCCTTCCCTTTAGAACTGAGTTAGAAGTAAAAGTAGTCCATCCCTTATTTTTCTGTTATAGGATGCTAAAGTTAGCTGTTCCCTAGCCTCTTTGTTCTAATTTGTCCATTCCACCATTTAAGATGGAACAGGAAATTTAGCTAGCTAGCAAGATGCACTACTAGTGATTTTTAATGCTAGTTTTGAGTTCAAGGGCCATATTACATTGAAATTGGCCAAAACTGGCCAAATCCTGTTTCTCATTTGAACACTTACTCCTTGTTTTTGAGTGTCTCCCTTGTCTTTAGAACTGAGTTAGAAGGGAAAGTGGTTGCAGTAATTCCTTTAAATAATGGGACGATACTATGGGGGGAGGGGGGTTGTGTTTTAATTGTTTTATTGTTGTCCGTCCCTTATTCTTCTGTGATAGCATTCTATAGTTAAATGTTTGCTATCTTCTTGTTATGATTTGTTTGTTGTATCCTTAAAGGCAGCAGCCTCTGTAATTTCTCCTGCACCATTTAAGTTGGAACAGGAAATTTAGCTAGCTAGCGAGATGCACTACTAATGATTTTTAATGCTAGTTTTGAGTTAAAGGACCATATTACATTAAAACTGGCCAAAACTGGCCAAATCCCATTTCTCGTTTGTACACTTACTCCTTGTTTTTGAGTGTCTTTCTTATTCGTCTGTGGTAGGATGCTAAAGTTAGCTGTTCGCTGGCTTCTTGTTCTGATTTGTCCATTATACCTTAAATGTAGCAGCCCTTAGTAACTGCTACTGATTTTTTTAAGGAGGATCGGGAAATTTAGCTAGCTAGCGAGCTGCACTACTAGTGATTTATTTTATGCTGGTTTCGAAGTAAAGGGCCATATTACATTGAAACTGGACAAAACTGAACAAATCCTGTTTCTCATTTGTACACTTACCCCTTGTCTCCCATTTAGAACTGAGTTAGAAGGGAAAGTGTTTGCAGTAATTTCTTTAAATAATGGGACAACACTTTAAAAAAAGGGGGGAGGGGGGTTGTGTTTTCATTGTTTTATTGTTGTCCATCCCATATTCTTCTGTGATAGCATGCTATAGTTAGCTGTTTGCAATCTTCTTGTTATGATTTGTCTGTTGTATCCTTAAATGCAGCAGCCTCTGTAACTTCTCCTGCACCATTTAAGGTGGAACAGGAAATTTAGCCAGCTAGCGAGATGTACTACCAGTGCTACTCGTACTACTAGTGCTACTAGTACTGCTAGTAAAGGGCTATAATACATAGAAACTGTACAAAAAAATCCCATTTCTCGTTTGTACACTTACTCCTTGTTTTTGAGTGTTTCCCCTCTCTTTAGAACAGAGTTAGAAGTGAAAGAGGTTAACTGCACCTTTACTGTATCCTCAGTAACTGCTACTGCACCATTTAAGGTGGAAGAGGAAATTTAGCTAGCTAGCGAGATGCACTACCAGTGATTTTTCATGCTAGTTTCGAATTAAAGGGCCATTTTATATTGAAACTGGCCAAAACTGGCCAAATCCCATTTCTCGTTTGTACACTTACCCCTTGTTTTTTGAGTGTCTCCCTTTCATTTAGAACAGAGTTAGAAGGTAAAGTGGTTGCAGTAATTCCTCTAAGATTTGGCACACATCTCAGTACCAGGTACTCCACTATTTAAGGTGGATCGGGAAATTTAGCTAGCTAGCAAGATGTACTACTATTGTTTTTTTTAATGCTGGTTTTGAACTGAAGGGTCATATTACATTAAAACTACATTAAACATTAAAGATCGTTTGCGCTGCCAACTTGATGTGATTTCTAATAAGCCCCTTTTTGAAGTTTAAGGGTCTAACCCTGAATTCCGACAACAATACCTAGCCTGGGTAATAGAATAAATGGGATGGGGCTTTACTATAAAATCTGCTTGTATTGCCAACTTGTCAGTCGGGCCCAAACAGGCCAGGATTTTTGTCAGTTGTCTGCCTGATTTACACCACTATATCTTGAGGATTTCTATTCAAAAATGGCCTACAAACATTTTGTTTCGTTCTGCAGAATTTGGATAGATTCCTATTACTGATCTGGAATTATTAAGTAGAGTAGATAGAAAACAGGCAGCTTCTCCAAGTGTCCTGTAGGAGATTTCAAAGCCCTCACATTTTCAGAATGTAAAGAACTTATTTTACCGCAGAAAAAAGGGTTTTATATCACCTACACCTGTAGCCTGTATAAGGGTCAAGGCATTTTAATAGATCTCATATATTCATATTCAGATTCAGATTCATATGTCTGTGATATAGCTATGGTGGTACTTGGCTTGGTTCAGAGACATAACAAAAGACAGTTCTTTAGTAACTAGGCCCATGCTGGACCCAAACTTCATCAGATACCTGTGTGTTGTTTGAAGCACATCCCAGTGACACCTGTCTTTGAAAGTGTACTATACAATAGATACAATAGTTACTTTCCAGCAGTTTCTCAGCCTCAGGCTGTGATCTCAGACACAACACCATTTATAACAGCAGAGAAAACATGACAACATGACAGCTGTGCTAACCTCAGTCCTCCCACATAAACACAAGTGTCCTTTTCAGGAATTTATAATGTTAGATGATATCATTGTGTACAGTTACAAGGAAAGTAAGTCACACCTTTGGAATTGCCTAAATGTGTGCATTGATTTCTAATTAAAATGTGATCCGATCTTTTGATAATTATACAGTTATAGACAAGGGCGTAGGAGCGGCCCTGTTATTATTATTATTATTATTATTATTATTATTAAGATGGGGTCCTCTTATTAAAAGAATGTAACTTTGTTTTATAGAGATTTTTGGCAGAAGTTAATGTAAACTTAAAAAAAAAAAAAACCCTCCAAGACTGTTAGCAGAACAACATATTACCCAGATGCCGTTTTTATTGCAGTATATTGTTATTGTTGTGATTCATCACTGACCTCGCGTGTGAAGCCGGTGTTGTGCTGAAATCTGCACTCCCGCCAGGAAAAGCTCCCCCACTTGGGAGCGTGCACCCACGTCTTCTTGCTTTAGCTAACTTTAATTAGAAACGTGCTTCCGAGAGGTGGTGCTTTTCGTTGCGGGGGTGCAGATTTTAGCGCGCTTCCAAAATAAAAGTTTTTAAATTTTAAAACAATTTCTGCTTTTTCTGTAGTATAATTTTTTTTAGGGGGGGTATATACATATTCCTGATATTTCTGATCCTACGCCAATGGTTATAGACATACATAATCTAAGCAAACTTTTTTATTAACTTGCACACAGTTGTGCTGTTCATGACTTTACGTGAGTACATCAAGTAAACATGAACAGTGCAGGCTAGAAAAAGTAAGTGAACCAGTCTGAACCAGAGACAAACCAAGTTTTTTTTGTTTTTGTAATGTTCTATTATTTTAGTCTAGTTAGTTTTGGTTTTAAACTGCATTTTTTAAAACACATTAAAGGATTTTGCTACATCATGTCATCATCACCAATGTGTGCTGTGGCTTGCTATACTTGACATTGATTTTTTTTTTTTTAGAAAATGGTCATTCTGGTTTTAATTGCCTTTCCAGTTTTGGACAAATTTGACTATTCGTGTGACATGCAGCAGAATGAGTATAACAATGTCTAAAATTGAAATCCCTTTTATTTCTGTTTCTGAAGAAGGTTAATCTACAGTTACATTAGATTATGGCAGTCACAAGCAGAATCTTTTGTACCAGTGCTGCTGTGTGATGTGCGTGCACATGAAGGGAAGTTGAATTTCAGCACAACACTGCTTCTTTTTCTATTTCTGATGTTTAATGTTTATTTCCGATAGCCTGACTCAACTTTCTGTAATTGGTCTGAAAATCTGAACCATGCAGAGAGGTCATTTCACACTGCAGACAAACCAAGTTTGTTTGGGAAGGTTTGGACTTGACAAATTAGTGTGAAATCACCCTAAATGATTTAATGACTCTTAAAAGCTAACTAGCAGAAGGTGTTGCATTTATAAAGAAATTTAATTAGAAGTGTGGGTTTCTCAGGTGCTTTGTCCAAAATAAAGCCTGCTAGAGAGATCTGCTCATCTTTAAGAGGCTGAGCTATTGAAAAGCACTGATGCAACAGCCCTAAGCATGATATTATCTCCACCATGCTTCACAGTGGGGTATAGGTTTTGACGTCAAACATTGCGTGACGCTTTTGTGCCACTTTATCAGTTCATAGAACGTTTTCCTTGAAGCACTGTGAAACGTCCTGGTGATCTTGGGCAATTGGCTTTCTTTGTGATAATGTCCTTCTATAAACCCTATAGTTTTTTAGCGTTTTTCTTATGAGAACACATGAACAAATATATATTTTTTGCAGTTTGTAGAGCCTTCTGTAGGTCTATTGTATTCTGTAGGTCTTCTGTAGGTAACTATTAACTTTTGGGTTCTTTCACGCAAATCTTTTAGGATTGCCTGTTCTGCCCATGGAATGATCTTTTAGGAAGCAGCATTATGTAAGAATGGGTATTTGTTATGGCATTTATGGCATTTAGCTAAAACTTTTATCCAGAGTGACTTACAAGGTTATTTATATTATAGAGGTCAACCAATGTAATGTTAGGAGTCTTGCCCAAGGACTCTTATAGGTGTAGAGCAGCATAGTCAGTCATATGATATGGTAGCTCACTGGCATATTTATATGTATGCCACACCAACCACCGGTATTTATTGGTATTTAATAATTGAATTAAACATTTTAAAAGTTAAGGTAAAGAGGACAAAAAATAAATAAAACAAAGTACGATAATCAATTTATCTCAGCAATAGGGGTGGGCGATATGGCTCTTAAATAATATCACGATATTTCAGGGTATTTTTGCGATAATGATATACTTGGCGAGAAAAAAACTAAAATAATTCATTCATTTCAGGAATATAGTATAATAGTATAACAGAATAATCATAATGTGGCGAAATAAATAATATAGCATAAAATTGATACATTACCAACCAAGTTTTTAAAGAATGTTTTTTACTCAATATCAGAAGACATTCTTCAAATTGTAAATACCTCACTCATGTCAGGTGTTTTCCCAAATGCATTAAAAACAGCTGTTGTGAAGCCTCTCTTAAAAAAGAAAAATTTAGATACAAACTTATTGAACAATTACAGACCAATCTCTAATCTACCATTCATTGGAAAAATAATTGAAAAAATTGTCTTCAAGCAAGTTATGCACTTCCTGTCCATAAATAACTGTCTAGACCAATTTCAGTCAGGTTTCCGGCCCAATCATAGTACTGAGACTGCGCTAATTAAGGTTATCAATGACATTCGCTTAAACACAGACTCAGGAAAAATGTCTATTCTACTACTGCTTGATCTCACTGCTGCTTTTGATACCATTGACCGCAACATTCTCATAGATAGACTAGAGAACCGGGTTGGAATTTCTGGAACTGTCCTAAAATGGTTCAGTTCATACCTTCAAGGAAGGAAATACTTTGTGGAAATGGAAAATAATGTTTCTGAGACTGTGCCAGTGACCTGTGGTGTACCCCAGGGTTCAATTCTTGGGCCACTCTTATTTAATTTATATATGATTCCTCTGGGGGAAATCATGCGTGACTATGGGATATCTTACCACAGCTATGCAGATGACACTCAGATCTACATGGCCCTCTGCCCAAACAACTATGGTCCTATTGACTCACTGTGTAAATGCCTTGAGCAGATAAATAAATGGATGGGACAGAACTTTCTGCAGTTAAATAAAGATAAAACAGAGATTATTTTATTTGGGAATAGTAATGAGAGGCACAGACTAGCTGCCTATCTGGATTCAAAAAGCCTGAAATCTAAAGAACTAGTGCGTAATCTTGGTGTACAAATGGACTCTGATCTCACTTTTAACAGTCACGTCAAAGCAGTCACCAAATCAGCATTTTATCACCTCAAGAAGATAAATAAGATCAGAGATTTTCTGTCTAAAGCAGACCTGGAGAAACTCATCCACACCTTTATTTCTAGTAGGATTGATTACTGTAATGGACTCCTAACTGGACTCCCAAAAAAGACCATCAAACAGCTTCAGCTGATTCAGAATTCAGCAGCCAGAGTTTTGACTAGAAGTAAAAGAAGGGAGCACGTCACCCCCATCCTTAAATCCCTGCACTGGATACCAGTATGTTACAGAATAGACTTTAAGGTTCTGTTACTGGTGTATAAATGTGTTAATGGTGCAGGACCAGCATATTTATCTGATGTGCTCCAGCAGTATGAGCCGAGCAGAACTCTCAGATCATCAGGAACTGCTCAGTTAGAGCTGCCTAAAGTAAAAACTAAACACGGAGAGGCAGCGTTTAACTACTACGCTGCTCTTAAATGGAACCAGTTAACAGAGAGCATTAGAAAAGCACCAACAATAAACATGTTTAAATCCAGACTGAAAACCTACATGTTAGATCAGGCCTTCAGCTCAGCTTAAAACACTGCAGCTCCGCCCACTTTTATTCTGTAACGGCACTTTTATATTATGTTTTATTCATGCTTTATTCTTATTAATTCCTTGTTGTTCTTTTACATGTTTTTAATTTAATTCTCTTTGTTTTAATCATGTTTTAATCAATCATGCTTTATTCTTATTTTAGTTTTTATTTCCATTTTTACTGTTAATCTTTTACATGTTTTTTTTTTATTTGATTTCTCTGTGTATTTTCTAATTTGTAAAGCACTTTGAATGACCGTTGTGTATGAAAGGTGCTATATAAATAAACTTTCCTTGCCTTGCCTAAAATAATATAATGCAGTAAATAATATTGCAGAATATTTAGTGCATGCATATAAACTGCAAACTAAAACAATTATACAATAAATACACCTAAAGCTTCACAGTAAATAATAGACTACTTTTAAGACAGAACATCTCTATTATCACAATATGGATTTTTAATATTATGATATTTCTGTGTCACGATATATTGTATACAATATAATATTGGCCACCCCTACTCAGCAATACAAGTGTTTTTGCCTGATGCAAAAAACATAAATATCACCAGATTATAGATGACAGGGTTGTAGGTAAGATACCTGGGTTTGGCAAGCTTTAACTTTAAGGCTCTTAAGCCTCACTGCTACCCAAGTGCCACTCTTAGCATATGTGCTTACAATATCACTGTATGTGCGTGTATGTGTGTGTAAGCTCTTACAATTATGTGTGTGTTCAGTATTATGTGTGTGTGTGTGTGTGTGTGTGTGTTCATTCCATGAACAGGTTAAAGGTGGAGCCCACATTCCATCTCTGCCCACGACAAGTACAGTGACGAGGCTTATCACAATTACTTCATTGTTTAGCTGATATATTGTACTAGAAATTATTGTGATCAACAATATTTATGTCACTTCTTAAGACCCTTTCCTGCTACTTATATTACAATGTAATATACAGTTGCACCTTTCAAAAGGTTAACAAAACTTTAATTAATGAGAATACCCTTTGTTAGTGGAATATAATAAATTTTAGCATTACAGAAACAATGTTTCAGCCATGTTCTAAAACATGTGTTATAAGAATTGGTTTGCATCACAATGTCACGCCTGACTCTGTCGCCTAAAGACTCAGTTTCCCAGCAGCCTCAGGCTCAGAACTACACTGATTCTGAGGATCACATGTCTCTCAAGCGCTCTGCATCACCAAGCTACTGACTGATTGCAAATAATTTCCACCTGGTCTGCCTAGTACAGGGGTGTCCAAACTACGGCCCGTGGGCCAATTGCGGCCCGTTTCCTTTTTTGGAGCGGCCCGCGAGGTATTTTAGAAATATAAAGAAAATTGGCCCACTGTTAAGCAGGTTTTATAAATGTGAGATTCAAAGTTTGAACGCCAGGTGTCAGAAACGGGCCAAAGTGTCTAAAAGCGGAGACGGTGCGCAGAAAAACGGGCCAAAGAGTCTAAAAGCGGAGAGAATGCACATTTCTAGCGCAGAAAAACGGGCCAAAGAGTCTAAAAGCAGAGAGAATGGGCATTTCTAGCACAGAAAAACGAGCCAAAGAGTCTAAAAGCAGAGAGGGTGCGCAGTTGTAGTGCAGAAAAACGGGCCAAAGAGTCTAAAAGCAGAGAGGGTGCGCAGTTATAGTGCAGAAAAACGGGCCAAAGAGTCTAATACACAGATTACAGATTACAGAGTCCGTGGCCCGTGACTTCAAATATATTTCTCCTTTTGGCCCCCAACAAAAAAGGTTTGGACACCCCTGGCCTAGTATAAATACTCCCTCGGTGCAACTCCCTCTTCTGCCTACCGTTTACTCTATAGCTTAGCCCTCTTGTTTATTTAGATTTTCTGGTTATCGACTTCTGCTTCCCTCCTGACTTCTCTCTGGCCTTTCCCCTGATATTGGATACTTTGTGTACTGAACCCTGCTTGTTTACGGACTACCCTCTAGGTATGTTGTTTATTATTGCTGCCCTTCTTGTTTTGACTTTGCCTGTCCCTGACTACCTCTGTTTGCTTTGCCCTGTAAATAAACCTGTGTTTTCTAACCAGCTTTTGTCTCCCCTGGCCCTGGAATTCGTCACACACAATGTTATTAGAATGTTATTTTCTTGATTTTTTTTGCACAAACAAAATAAAACAAACACATACTGCAAATAGCAATACAGTACAGTGCAGGTAGAGGCACAAACCTACTACATAATCAATAATCAATGTTCTAATAACTCTGGTAACTGTAACACTCTATTAACCAAACCTAATTGTTTTAGTAGCTTTAATAGCTTTCAGAAGAAACTATGAATGAGCATGTGTCCCAATACCTAATACCAATGCCTTTACTGGGTATCTACTACTGCCTGGAGAAAACTGGGTCATCATGTATCATGTCATTAAAGCCTCTGCATGCCTCTGAGGTGAGAAAGGTCTGAAACGTTTAGACTGCGGGTGAAAGCAGGACATATGATTCAGACCTTCTTTGAGAACGGGACCCAACAGACCCGTCGTATGTATATTTTTCCAGGGAGGAGGTGGGCTGCTGGTTGTTAAACTGGCAGCAGGCGAGCCTCCTCCCTCAGACTGAGACATGTGATCAGTGCTTTGAAGTAATGATGTAATGATATAAAAGCATGAATCATTTTTCAAGCATTGTTTAAAAGACAGGCTTCCTGTTACGTAAACATTTTTTGACATTTATAGCTTTACTGTTAGTCTAGTAAATTATCTAAAATGATACAAGATCCGTTCATCTGTCCGGTTAGAAAAAAATTTAATTGCATAAAATGACAGGAAGGAGAGAACAAGTCATTAGTTAACACCTTACAGCTGGGCTGAATGAATGAATGGAGTTACTCTCAACCGGAAACAAGTGCCATACAGTCCTACACACATTTGCACCCACCCACACACACACTCACTCACTCACCACAATTTAGAATATTCTTATCTGAGATCTTCTGATCTCCCTGTTTTTGGACTGTGGGAGGAAACCAGAGTCTCTAGTGGAAACCCACACGGAAGGAGGAGAACAAGAAAAATCCACCCACACAATGACTTGAAACCAGGACCCCAGTAGTGCAAACCACTAAGCCACCGCTTGAACCCAATTAATTGCTAAAGCAATTGCCATAAATGACTTTCAGAGTGTCTAAAACAATACTCTAAACAAATAAACACAGATAAAGCATTATAGCGCTTATATAAGTGATTGTTACAGTTTCTCACACCATCAAAAGACAACTGGAAACTGGAGAAACTGAAAAGGTCAGACTGAAATTCACAATAGCATCAGTAGACATGCTTCTGAAAGCTGTAAAGAGAAGATTTGGAATTTCGAGTCTGTTTACAGGCAAAACAGAAAAAAGCTTACAGCTTGTGTGGGCCATGTGGTACTGCCATTGGGCTACTGACAATATGGGGGTGTTCAAAAACTTTTGACCTAAACTGATAGCTTTTAACACAGTTGTGTAGTTCATGTCTTTTTAAATGAGTACATTGAGTAAGCATCTATACAGCAGGCTAGAAAAAGTAAGTGAGCCTCTGATGTAAGTGAACTTTGCTGGTTTGGTTTGGTTTCACACTGTAGTGTAGTGAACAAATTTGAACTTTGCTAGGTCCTGTCATCACCACTATGTGATCTGTGTCTCCCTATACTTGACACTGATTGGGTTGTGAAATGCTGTCAGTCTGCAGGTTGCCTTTTCAGGTGTTGTTCCAAAGTCTGCCTCCCTGCCAGTGTCTGACTTCCCTCCACATGAAGAAGAATGATAGTAATAGAGTAATAGATCTATTTTGGATGCATTTTATTTCTGCTTATAAATAATGATTAATCAGCAGCAGGGATCGGCAATAGGTGACCCACGGGCCAGATGTGGCCTGCAAGCATGAAACATCTGGCCCATGAAGTTGTTTGAGCTATAATGAACAATAATGAAAAATAAAATGCTTCTTTGGTAAGCTTTTGTTTACATACCTCCCCTGCCTCTATGTCGCGCTCGGCGTGACTTTAGTTTCCACCTGTTCTTAGGCTCCTTATAAGGGCGTTTTTTCCCAGCCGTGTCTCAATTCACTAGTCGGGGCAGTGGTAGTGTATTGGACCACGACCTGCTTTGAGATCAACTGTTTTGCAATTGGGTTCAACAACCTTCTGGGCTGGAGAGCTACTAGTCTGTAGCAGCACTCCATCCCATTACACTTCATTTTCCAAAACAGATTTTTTTTTGTGGCCCACCACGTAATGACGTAATAAATATTTACCCCTGATTTGCAGTTATTGTAGATACAGAATCACCATGGTAATCTGTAACGTACATACCGCTGCATGATGCAGGTTCACGTAAAGGGGAGTTGGATTTTGGTACAAACCCAGTTCTTTTTCTTCTTCTATTGTTTAATGGTTGACAGCAGACTGCCTCACATTCCTGTAATTAGTATGAAAGTCTGAACAAACGAACCAGACTATGGTTCAGTTGATCCAGACCAAGACTACCTCTTTTGGTAGGATCAAATTTTAGCCCTTTTATCCAGACTGTGGTTCACGCCATCTTTCACACCTGCTATTTTCAATCTTAATGTCCAGACCAGACTAAAACAGCACTTATCAGCTCTGATTTTATTTATTGCTTTTATTATAGATTCAGTAATCAGTAATGACTAATTATTTTATATTTCAGTCTAAGACATGCTCTCTGTATGACCAGCAGATCCTGTTGTATGTATTTGCAGGCAGTACCTTGATCACAGTGGGAGAGTATCAGAAGAAGCTCGGCGGCTCTGAGAGGGAGTTCTTACAATCGTCGGCTGTCGGGTTCCTCACTCCTCTTCGGAACTTTCTAGAGGGCGACTGGAGAACCATCTCGGTGAGTTGTTGCTGGGGATTTAGAGTTAGGATTAAGGCGCTGACACTATGATCAGAGGATCGCCTTTTCGATCCGGGGTCACGCTGCTTCGCCATCAGCAGCTGGAGTCTGAGCGAGAGCACAATTGGCCAAGCTCTCTCTCTGGGTAGGAAGTTGGTGCTTTCTCCCTAAATCATGTGCTAGTCTTCACCCTCCTGGTGTTGAGGCAGCACTAGTGATAGGGGGAACCTCTAGTTTTATCTTAGAGGCCAGCATGGGAATGCTCACACCTGTGGAGGTTGTGTGGTGGTATCTTGTGAGTAATGTTGAGGTTCATGGTTCAGAGTTCTTTACACTGGTAGAAGCTAGTGTTCCATCCTGTATTTAAGTCCTAAAATTACATAAGCAGGGCCAAATCAAACAAATAAGACACATATTTTAGACTTGATCTTTAATTTACTAAGGACGATGATTCAGCATTACATATCTGTGAGTGGCAAAGGTATTCTGCCTGGCCAAAAAAAAAAAGGTCACACACTCTTATATTTCATCGGACCGCCTTTAGCTTTGATTGCTGCACACATTTACTGTGGCATTTTTTCAAATAAGCTTCATCAATGTCACAATATTTATTTCAATCCACTGTTGCATTAATTTATTAATTTGTCACCAAGATCTTGCAGCAGCTTCTTTCAGCACATACTGTTGCTGAACCTAGACCTGCAGACCAACTGCAGCATCAACCCCACATCATTTACTTACTTACATCCAGGTGGGGACTTTTTTTTGGCTAGGCAGTGTATATTGTTTTAAAAAGTAGTAATTGAGGTTAAAAGTAAAAGTAAAAAATGTGAACCTGTGCATTCAGTGTCTTGTGTGACTCCCTTGTGCAGCAGTGATTGTAAAAATGTCAAATTCTAAAAGTTCACAAACTTTTAAGCACCAGTGTAAATCTATTATGGTCATGCATTGAGACAGTGACTCCTCTATGGTTTCATTCACAGACAATAAAACGAACATGTTTCTATTTACAGAAAGAACGAAGGCTGCTGGAGAATCGTCGCCTCGACCTCGATGTCTGCAAAGCGCGGCTGAAGAAAGCGAAGCTGGCCGAGGCCAAGGCTGCTGTGAGTCACGTCGCCTCCTGACCTTTCTCACCTTCCTCACCTTCCTCACCTTCCTCTTATCTTTCCCGTTCACCCGCTCCCGCCGGCTAATGCACGTTGCCATTTCCTCAACTCGAGCCCACGCGTACGTCTCCAGGACCCGCCTCCGCTCTCCTCCAATTGCGCTCAGTGCTTCCTGGTGATTCAGCAGCTGGCGCAGTGACGAGGGAGGAACAACATAGGAAGAGAGTGTTGCGCTTGCACTCATGACTGAGTTGCATCAGGGCCTCAGGAAGCCGTCGCATGAACCTCTTCCGTGCCAGAGTCATTCCTGGAACTGCTTTAATAGCAGAGGAAGTTGGCCGAAGTGCAGAATTAGCTTTTAATGCTTCTTTGTTATAGACCTTAAATAGTCTATAGACAGCTTTTCTTGTCTGTCAGATGTTTTAAAATGTACAAAGATGTTTATACAGTTTCAGTTTTTATTGTTGCATGCATACCTTCTGACTCACTAACACTAGCCATGTCTTTAAACATCCCCCCAACAATGGCAACTCAAATTAGAACCATGATTACCATAAACTTATATTATAAAATCATTAGATCAAGTATTGTAAGAAAACGATCATCCTCCCACAATGATTTTCCAATCTTCCAGGTTTTTGGAAATTGGGGCAGGATACGTCAAATATGTAAAGTAGCGTAATTATTATTTTAATGAGCGCATCTGGATGTAAGCCACATCCGCAATTAAAAAAAAAAATACACAATTATTTGTACATATATAGGCTGCACCTGACTATAATATATAGTATATCATTCTGTAACACAAACAGTGCTGCATCTGACACTGCTCTACGCTGTCAGGGTCCTCTTGCAGAGTTAAGCAAAAGTTGCTCTTCGCATAGAGCCAGTTTTGGTCAATTATTCATTGCCACTTTTCAAATTGCAGAATTATCTCTTTAATGTTTTTTGTTGTAGACCCTAAATAGCCCAGACAGCTTATCTTGTCTGTCTGAATTTTTAAAAGATGTTTATATACTTTCATTGTTTATTGTTGCATGCATACCTTCTGACTCACTAACACTTTAGCCATGTCTTAGATCTCTCCAACAATGGCAATTCAAATTAGAACCATTATTACCCTCAAACTTGGCATCACAAGATGTTTTTATGGAACACGTGAGCTAAAGAATAGCTTTATTATGAATAGAGCTGAAGTAAACAGTACATCACATCTACATGTTCGACAAGGGCTTGGTATCATTAATAGGGCTGGACCGAATAGTTTTAATTGTGAAGAATTTGATTGTTGCATTGGTATTTCCTTTGATGGTTTAAAAGATGTTTAAAACCCCGCCTATGTTTTCATATAATCTCTGCTTTAAACAGACATTTTATCAGCCAGGACTAAAAAGCTATGTGACAAAACCAAGTGATCGAAATTAGAATTATTCAGGACTAAAATATCGCCAAAAATCAATATCTCCAAATATCAATAATAACTCCAAAACCAGGATATTATATATTATTATATCATAAAAGGATCAATTCCTAGAAATGATGAGTATGTCATCATCAAGATTAATACTTGTGTGTGATTGTAGGCTATTTTATAAAATCATCAATATAGGCAGAACACGATCGTCAAGGTTTTTTTTTAATCTTCAAGATTGCTAAATTGGAGCAGGATAATCAATCAAATATCTAAACTAAGTAAAAATTAGTATTTAGTCAAAATATTGAGCAATATATCTTTTATTCTGAGAGTTGATCAGATTGTATTCCCAGATTAGCAATTACATCAGCTTATGTAAAGTTACAGAAGACCTGCACGATGATGCACTACCAGGTTTGTGGCATTCAACCTTCAGCCCTCAATCGATATAGGTTGGTGATCTGTATCAGCCACAAAAACACTGATTGGTCCATCTTGATCAGCTTATCTCTTTTTTGACTATTAAGATGACAGTTTTTAAGAGCTGAGAGATGGAAAAACACTGATATAGCAATCTAGCTAATTATTTAACCTGATTTTTAGAATGTAGGTTAATCTATATGAATATAGTAGATCAGAGTTTCTCAATCCTGATCCAGGAGGTACCCAAACACAGAATGATTCAGCTGATCAGATCATTAACAAGCCCTGTGCAGGGTTGCAGTGTGTGTAATAGAGCAAACAAATGGAGAAACTTTTACTTAGTAAACCATCTTAACTCAATTAAAAAACACACCAACAAAAAAAGATTTGTAATGGTTACATCATAAAACAAGGGATGTATTTTTATTTTTTTTTTACATAAAGTGAGCATAAGTGAGCCTCGATTAATCAAAAAACAACATAAAATACTTAACGCGTATCTGTGAAACAAGCTTATTTAGCATATTTTGTTTACTGGTTAATGATTATTGGTGGTTAAAGGATCATTGCCTAAGATTGTTTCTTTTAAGTTCCTTATAAATATTCCTGTGTTGGGAAAAAAAAAATAACAAAATGTTCCTTTTAATTGTATCGGTTTCCAAGCACAACCATCCTTGCAATGTCTAATACATTCATTCTAAAAACAGAGTCTGGTAGGTCTGCAGAAGGTAATTAGTCTCTACATTTTGAAAGTATTTCATAAATAAACAAAATGATCCAAACAGTATGGTCAAAACCCCAGAATTTCACACACAGCTAGCTTTATTTATATTTACCTGCATTAAAAGTACTCAGTACTATTCTAAACTCTACATGCAATTCCACATTTTGGTAACTGACATTCAACTAACACTGAATTGAATGTCCATTAAATTTAACTAAACCCTATGTTGAATGTAAATAACTCAAAATAGAACCTAACCGTACACCTAACCCTAACCTTAACCATTAATCAACCATAAAATCTAACCCTACACCTAACCCTAACCTTAACCCTTAATCAACCCTAAAATCTAACCCTACACCTAACCCTAACCTTAACCCTTAATCAACCATAAAATCTAACCCTACACCTAACCCTTAACTTAACCCTTTATCAACCCTAAAATCTAACCCTACACCTAACCCCAACCTTAACCCTTAATCAACCCTAAAATCTAACCCTACACCTAACCCTAACCTTAACCATTAATCAACCATAAAATCTAACCCTACACCTAACCCTTAACTTAACCCTTTATCAACCCTAAAATCTAACCCTACACCTAACCCCAACCTTAACCCTTAATCAACCCTAAAATCTAACCCTACACCTAACCCTAACCTTAACCATTAATCAACCATAAAATCTAACCCTACACCTAACCCTAACCTTAACCCTTAATCAACCCTAAAATCTAACCCTACACCTAACCCCAACCTTAACCCTTAATCAACCCTAAAATCTAACCCTACACCTAACCCTAACCTTAACCATTAATCAACCCTAAAATCTAACCCTACACCTAACCCCAACCTTAACCCTTAATCAACCCTAAAATCTAACCCTACACTTAACCCTAACCTTAACCTTTAATCAACCATAAAATCTAACCCTACACCTAACCCTAACCTTAACCCTTAATCAACCCTAAAATCTAACCCTACACTTAACCCTAACCTTAACCCTTAATCAACCATAAAATCTAACCCTATACCTAACCCTAACCTTAACCCTTAATCAACCATAAAATCTAACCCTACACCTAACCCTAACCTTAACCCTTAATCAACCATAAAATCTAACCGTACACCTAACCCTAACCTTAACCTTTAATCAACCATAAAATCTAACCCTACACCTAACCCTAACCTTAACCCTTAATCAACCCTAAAATCTAACCCTACACCTAACCCTAACCTTAACCCTTAATCAACCCTAAAATCTAACCCTACACCTAACCCTAACCTTAACCCTTAATCAACCCTAAAATCAAACCCTACACCTAACCCTAACCTTAACCCTTAATCAACCCTAAAATCTAACCCTACACCTAACCCTAACCTTAACCCTTAATCAACCCTAAAATCAAACCCTACACCTAACCCTAACCTTAACCCTTAATCAACCCTAAAATCAAACCCTACACCTAACCCTTACCCTAACCATGACCTAAACTTAAAATCTAACCCTAAACCCAATCCTAAAATATTAAGATAAGCGTTTGGATTAGAGTTGTAGGGTTATATTCAATAGAGAATCATTTACTTTCACCTTTTAGTTCATTTGCATTTAATAGACATGTAGTTGAATGTTAGTTGAATGTCAGTTGAGCATCAAAGAGGCCATCAAATGCACCATCCAAGTAAAGTATTACCTACATTTTTACCAGAGAGGTCGCTAAATCCTCAAATTCTCCTAAATACTCAATATTTACAGACTGTCGCTTTAATGAGAAGGTTTTGAAAGCAAATATTCGTGTGCTCTCCTGGAAATACTGATGATTACTGGAAAGCTGTGAAATATTATTCGGGTCAGCCCAAATCATTGCCTATATTGACTCACTGTTCCTATATAGATATAATATAATTGAATATGAATATTGTTTAATTAATTGCTGATGTTCAGGTTACGGTAATTGAGACGTAGGCAGAGTTTTCTGTGTGTGTTTTTTTTAAGTGAGCGTGTTTCTGTGTCTGTATGGTGAATGTGGTCCTGTACTTCCTGTTATGTGCACTAACATATGTATTTTTATTGTCATTTGCACAGTGTGAGGGAGATGTGAGTACCAGCGTGTGTATGTGTGTACGTGTGTGTGTACGTGTGTGTGTACGTGTGTGTGTGTGTGTGTGTGTGTGTGTGTGTGAGTCTGTGTTCATCTCGCTTCTTGTTTCTCTCATTTCTCATTTCCCCTGGTTTAACCTTTGCATTAACTTTCCCAATCCTTCTTCCAATCAGCTCAGTCTAAAAAGAGAAACTGAGGAAAAACCAGTGCAGAAATAGCTGGACGACGCTTCAGACCACAGGGGTCATTTAAATGGCAGCGGATAGGGAGGGGGTGGTTGTCATTTGATGATCTATACTGTGTAGTCAGCACAATGTATACAACAGTAATGTGCGAAAAGGCATGGGGCAGATATCCCATGATTTTTGACATTTTTCATGGATGCTATAGAATACTGTGGAGCCTCCTGCATTGATAATGACCGCAATAATGTGGGTGGTAATGCCACTGTATGCTTTCAGAACTATTTCATTTGTATGGTAATGGGAACTCTATTTTTTTATATATGTAAGTTTATTTCAAATTTTCTCATATTTTTTCTCCCAATTTTGCAAGGCCAATCATTCCACCAATCAGCTGCTACTCAGCTGTATATCCCTCATCACTAGTGATTCCACAACACAAGTAGAGTGAAGACTAGCACATGCCTTCTCCGATACATGTGAAATGAGCCAACGCCTCTTCTCAAAATGCTGCTGATGTAGCATTACCGAGTAGCATCACAGTGCACTTGGAGAAAAGCGCAGCGACTCGGTTCTGATACATCAGCTCACAGACACAGCCTTGTGTTGATCAACATCACCCTCTGGAGTGATGTGGGGAAAGAGCGGCATCTACCCACCCAGAGAGAGCAAGGCCAATTGTGCTCTCTCTGGGCTCCGACAGCTGACAGCAAGCTGCATAACCAGGATTCGAACCATATAATTCGATCTCCCGATCATAGTGGCAGTGCTTAGCCTAAAATTCAAATGGTCAAATTCTTTGAAACTGACACCAATAAATCCATAGTTCCTGGTATTTGCTTATTTAGAGTATTTTATCCTCTACAGAAGGTGTGAAGTATCACAGAGAATTGTCTTACAATATATTAAGTATCGCAGAATCACATTTTCGTGAAATCATTGTTACTGTAGGCAACGTATTGTAATAATATTGTATGATTAGATGTTAGATGCCCTGTGATTCCCACCACAGGTTTAAACATAAAGCCATGAATTCGCAGGGCATGTCGACACACCAAGATATTATAATACAGTAATAAAGCTCTTATCTGCCCAAACTTAACCAAACTACATTATTATTACTGCACAATCTCAAAAATACAGGGAACTAGCAGCATTAAAAAATAGTCATGATTAGTGATTGACACCACTAATATAATTCAATTATTTTTTTTTATGTAATGCTTAAATATTTTTTAAAATAACTCTTAAAAGTGAAATGCATAAAGCAATACATATATACATGAAAATATTTGTATTTTAGGCACAAACAATAATTTTTTTCTTTAAAAAGTGCCACAAACATGCTCACTGTTTTTCCCAACAAGATCCTAAATGATAAAGACTCCTGGTCATGGTGACAGTATGAGAATGAGATTACTCATGTTGGCTGTTAAATAAATACATTGTCAGAGAATAATTATCGCTTTTTTGTATTTTTTTGTTACAATTTAGAAAAGAGTATCAAAAAAAGTATCGTTTGGGTATCGGTACCTAATTTGAAGTATCGTATCGGTACCTGTATTAAAAATTTAAGCTGTAAGATTCCAGTGAAGTTCTGCTGTTTGTTTTTAGAGTTTGGTCTCCAGGACTCTTCCACTTAACTTTGGCTGAGTTTAGGAGTGTTTTACCCAAGTTCATCATCTGTTTGACCCCGTCACCCCCCCTTAGATCTGTCTGGCAGGGGCACCCTAAGGGAGGGAAGGCCCTGTATGATTCATCAGTGGACACTTTGAGGCTCATGAGGCTGAAACTGTGACTCAGTGAGGCATTTAGTCAACTGACCACTGCAGTGCCAGAATATACAGGCAGCCCAACATTGCTCACATTTTTGTTTGATTATGTAAACCATAAAACAACCTAAAATGATGTTTGTGCTGCAGTTTCACTCCATTATCCCATGTCTCATACTAGGGAGGGGCGATATGGTAAAAAATATTCTGCTGTGATATTTAAAAACATGTTAATGCGTAACACATGATTGCACACACAATGCTTCCGTTGTGACAAATTAATAAAACTGCTTTGCAAATACTCCTCCATGCTGAGGAAAGTGATTTATTAATACATTATAGCTAATCTAATAATATTTAATTAAACAGAATTAACTACACTCTCTATAATAAAATGGGTAGTTGGTCAGTGTTCTTTACGCACTAATAATATGCTCAGAAATATATTGTATATTGTGTATCACAGTAAAACAATTTATATATATATAATAACACATTATTAGTAAATCAGCCCTGAGGCATTTCAACTAACTAAGAATTTTATAAAAAATATTTGGCAACACGGAAGGATAGCCTGTAACGTTACAGATATAATGTTCCAGGAACGTTTGTTTGGAACAATGTGTGACATAATAATGCAAAATAATTAATCACAACGTTATTGGAATGTTTGATGCAAAATGTTCCCAGCTAGATGAATACTAATGTTAAAGAAATGTTAAAAATAACATTCTCAAAACTAAAAAATTAAACATTGACACAAATGATGTCGCAGCGATGTTACCAGAACATTTAAAAACTTTAAAGAAAATTGTTCTTAGAATATACAGAAAACTTGACAGATTGAACCTTATAAGAACGTTTGAAATATCATTTTGTAATATCATAACCGATATTATATTGTTATTTTATACTGTATCTGTGTTTGTTTTGGCCTCTGGCTCCACCTGCTGCTCATTCCCCAACACTAACTCCACCCCGGTGATTGCCAATACACAACAGCGAGCGAGCGGTGCTGCAGCATGGAAGCTAGCAAGCAGGGCTGTTTAAGTTAAATCTAAGCTGCGACACAGCCTAAAAAGCTTTAGCATTTCTTAAAACCAGTCTAAACTGACTTTGCTTGACAGCAGTGAGGACACGTCCTAACTGAGATATAGCTTAGGCTGCAACGAGATACAACGGTAGGCAGTGGCGTGCACAGACATTTTGGGGCGCAAGTGCTCAGGGGGGGAAAAGGGCACTTTTTAGCGCACGTGGATCACTTCATTATAAAAAAAATTCCACGCACATGTTGAATGAAATTTGACTTTTATTTGTACAATTCTCTAAACGTGAGTTTTCAGAGGTCGGGTGTGTGCGAGCTGATTTCAGGACATTCTGTTTTCACTCGTTTTTAATCGCTCAGGTTTTCAAAAGATCATTTCAAACCGGCCTCAGTAAAATCTTAATAATAATATATATATATATATTTTTTTTTTTTTTAAACGAAGTTTCAAAAGAGCACTTTGGTTGATAAAGTGCAGAGTTGGTGGTGCTTTGGTGTCTTTGTCTGCACGCCTCTGACGGTAGGATACTCAAATCTAGATGTATATGTTAACAGCTAAACTAAGCAGTATATTACTAGGACCTAGCTAAGCACGGACAAAGGTCACGTGAGCCGGTTTATATTGACTCGTCGTTTCTTGACGTGGTAGAAGTCACAGAGATCGTCTTGCTCTGGATTGTATAGATTGAGCCTCCTCAACTTGGCAACCCGAGTGAGCTTTGTGCCTGGGGAGGGGTGGGCAGGGGAGACAACTCTCTGTGGTGTTTCGCTCTCATTTCCTACAAAATGTACCTTTAATTAAAGTTTTTCCTTAACAAGAAAATAGAGTCTACAACTAGGCTTAATCAATCACTGTCTGGGAAACTGATCCATTGCGCTTTATAGTTGATTAACTACAGATGCAAGTTGGTCATTTTGACTTTGCCGAGGGTACCCAAACTGTCCTGTTATTGTCACTTAAAGGCTGAGGGATTCCAACCACCCTAAAATATAAGAGACAATAAAAGGCTAGACATGGCTTAACCCAAACTGTGAATGGTGCATAATGGTGCAGAATGTACTGCTGGTCAGTTACTGTGAACCTGCAAGGTTTCAAAGTGTCCACTGAACCAAAAAAGGTTCAGTTACTCGTATCATTTGAAAGATCAAGGCAGAAGGAATTTAAATTGTGTCACTGATTAACTTCCTTTCAAAAGAATAACACAGCTGTGGGAAACTCTTTATTCACATAATGGCATATCTTTAGAAATAAAAACAAAATTAAAAGTGCCCTTTGCTGATTTAACCTGATGTTTTAGTGACAGCTGTTGTAACAGGCCCAGTTTATAGGAAGTCTAGCCATTTCCCGTTCCTCCCATTATACAAAGAAGGGCTTTTAAAAATGTAATAGTTTCATTCTGGATCTGATATTTCTTCTCTTAAGTTTAAGGTCCAGTAGTCAGGTCAGCTCAGGGCAAATCCTATAACTGGAATTTCCATTTTTTTAAAGATATGACTGGCAGACGCACAGGGGTGGCAGGGGTGGCAACAGTCATTAAGTGCCCTTTAGAGTGCCAAAAAAGAGGGAATTGATCACGTAGGCACTTTAAGCCCTATATGTGTAAATGCCAAGTATCATCAGTATCATAAACCCTAAAATAGAACCCTGTGGGACTCCACAGAGTACGATAAACTGTTACCAAATAACCCAGGGCTTTAGCATGAATAACAGGATTTGTGACAGAATAATACACCTTGAGTTTAAAAGGTTAATGTGTGCCCACATATTGGAGGCCTTACTTTCCTTCCAGTAGAAACGATTTCCTTTAAAGGCTCTTCCTCAGGGCCTCACTCTTTTAGTGACAGTGTTTCGAAGGATGCTCTTTCCAATAGAGAAAATGAGATGCTGTGCTGTATAGGCCTGTTTTCTCAATATAAAGAAATGAAAGGAAGATAATCTGACACCATTCTTCAGACAAATCAGTGTTGAGTATAGAGAGATGCCACCTACATTGGTGATGGTGACCGAACATGGGAAAGTTCTTTAGTGCACTCACTATATTACATTGCGACAAAAAACTAATCGTAACAAATATATAGTGTAATAAACACACAAAGCTTGGTTCAGACTTTAGGCTGGACTTTTAGGGGGGAAAACATCCTTAATGTACAACAAATCTTTATTTGATGTTGAGAACAAGGCATGGCCAAGTTTTTAAAGGAGAACTCTGGTGTAAAATTGATTTTGGGTGTAGTAAAACATGATAAAAAGTACTTATCTTTGTTAAATAGCCCACCTCTGCTCTCCTACAGCTTTTTGCCCAGCACTCTGAACAACGGCCGTATTATTTGCCACAACAAATCGTTTTTTACACCGTTATCCAGGTTCAAAGTAGCTCCACACCTCCTTGCTAGAATCTGGAGAGCCCTGACATTTAAAACGAGGCATTAATAACATAAAAACTGCACAAGAAGCTTATTAAAAAACACTGTTTACATCCCATAATGCTAGCTTTCAGCTCCATGCACCGCCATCACTGTACTGATAATGACAGACATATATACATAGAATCCGCATAGCCTGCCTCCTGGCACCGGCTGCTACGCTATGCAGAGTCTATGTATATATGTCTGTCATTATCAGTACAGTGATGGCGGCGCACGGAGCTTAAGGATAGTGTCACGGGATGTAAACAGTGTTTTTTAATAAGCTTCTTGTGTACTTTTTAAGTAATAAATGCCTCATTTTAAATGTCAGGTCTTTCCGGATTCTAGAAAGGAGTTTTGGAGCTACTTTAAGCCTGGATAACGGTGTAAAAAGCTGGACAAAAAGCATATAATACTGGATCTCAGAAAGCTGTAAGAGAGCGGTGGTGGGCTATTCAACAAAGGTAAGTACTTTTTTATCATGTTTTAGTACACTAAAAGTCAAATTTACACCAGAGTTCTCCTTTAACCAAGCGTTTTGCTCCACAGGAAGCATGTTTATTTTTAGTTTGTTATCCTCCACTCACCCTCACTCAGGCTGGCTGTAATGAGACAATGTGCAACATAAAAGAAATGGTATTAAAATCTATTTGCAGGCTGAATTTATGATGTCATATGGCAATAAATGCTCTTTATCTGAACTTTATTTGTTATTAAACTCTTGCACTGATTGCATCTATAATTTGCATCATGGCAGAGCAAGTTATACGACAAAATTAATCAACTCTTCAACTATTCACACGTATCCACTGCAGTCATCAGTGATCCTGCCTACACACCCACACTTCAACATGACTTATAACAGGAGCTTTAAACCAGCACTGCCAAAAAAGCAAGGCCCTCGGGTCACGTAACACACTGCCTGTCAGGAGGTCTTAACCCCACCCCCTCACCAACTGAGAACAGTATCTGTTACAGTACAGAGTATAACCATGTTTAATGTTATAGTATTTATGGATTAGTGATCAGCAATTACAATTACATTAGAGATTAGTTTTATATGGAGAGGTGTGGTAATGTGAATTTTACTGGTTGGAGAATAGATCTTGGTATTGGAACATCACTGGTTTTATCCACTAGACCAACAGGAAATGGGAAATGAGGGAAGGAATAGGGCAAGGTGATATAATGTAAAAAATAATATCTTGATATGCTTTAGAGAAATCACAGTATTTTATACAGTATGATAAAAACTAGTATTAAAAAAAGCCCATCATGCCACATATATACCAGTCAAAATTTAAACACACCTTTTTTGTGTTTTTCTTTATTTATTTATGTGATTTCTTTTCTTCATAGTAGATTAACATCAAACACATCAAAACAATTATGAAATTATGTAGTAAACATTATCCTTTCCTTCACAGTATGAAGAAAAAAGCAGCAACTATTGTTCAGCACCTCCAGGAACTTCTTTCTGTTTAGCTCTAATGTAAAACAAATCATAAAAATAAAGAAAACACATTGAATAAGGCATGTTCAAAATTTTGACAGGTACTATATACAGCTCTGGAAAAAATGAGACCACTTTAAAATGATGAGTTTCTTTGATTTTACCAAATTAAAAACCTCTGGAATATAATCAAGAGGAAGATGGATGATCACAAGCCATCAAACCAAACTGAACTGCTTGAAGTTTTGCAGCAGGAGTAAAGGCATAAAGTTATCCAAAAGCAGTGTGTAAGACTGGTGGAGGAGAACATGATGCCAAGATTCATGAAAGCTGTGATTAAAAACCAGGGTTATTTCACCAAATATTTATTTCTGAACTCTTAAAACTTTATAAATATGAACTTGTTTTCTTTGCATTATTTAAGGTCTGAAAGTTCTGCGTCTTTTATGTTATTTCAGGCATTTATCATTTTCTGCAAATAAATGCTCTAAATGACAAACTTTGTATTTGGGATTTATGAGAAATTGTCGATATTTATCTGTAGTTTATAGAATAAAACAACAATGTTCATTTTACTCAAACATATACCTAGAAATAGCAAAATCAGAGAAGCTGATTCAGAAACTGAAGTGGTCTATTAATGTATAAGCTGTATAAGATGTGTTTAATTCTAAGTGTATATAATAGGTGCAATATTACAATGTTATAATTGTTTTATTTCTTGTATAAGAATGTATTACATATATATCAGATTGTAGGAGCTCTAGATGGGAGAAGTGGAGGAAGTGCACTTTTTTATTTTATTGTGATGCATAAAGCAAGTAGCTACTCCCATTTCTGCAGTAATCTATAATCGTACCATTTCAAAAAGTATGGTAATATTCATTACCCACATCCCCATGTAAAACTGATCCCGTGTAGATAGCTCGAAATTCTCTTTTAGCTGCTGCTGCCTGATTTCTATATTTATTTATTTATTTATTTATTTTTGAGAATGGTGAGTAATTTACCTGTGTGGCTTTGCATCTCATCTTTTGGTTTGATGTTGGCTTGCTTTGGTTTGAGTTGCTTTTGTATCTTTTTCCTTTATGTTGTATTAATTCATTTGTTAGCAGAGTGTGCTGTGTGCTGAGTTTTATGTGGATGCATGATTCTGTGTAAAATTCTGTTTCCCCTTCACCTTTAGGCTGCACCTGATTTTCAGGAGACTAGGCCTCGCAATTATATTCTGTCCGCCAGTGCATCTGCGGTAAGAAAACTGCAGAGAACATCATCCCTCTCTCTCTCTTTACCTTTCCCGCATTCTTTCTGTCTCTCTCTATTCCTGACAGTCTCTGTCTCTCTATTGCTCCCTCTCTCCTTTTTTCTCTCTTTACTGGTGTCTTTCTCAACCTCTCCCCTTCTCTCTCTCCCTTTCTGTCTCTATCTCTCTATCCCTTTCAGTTTTTAGTAAGTCTCTCTCTCTCTCTCTCTCTCTATCACTCTCCATCACTCTCTGTCTCCCTATGGGTCTCTCTCTCAACCTCTCTCTTCCTTTTTCCTTCTCTGTCTCTTGCTCCCAGTCTCTCTTAGTTTTTCTCTCTCTCTCTCCAGCCTCTCGTAATTAATATATCTTACTCAGTCTCTTTCAATCTCTCTCTCTCACTATCTCTCTTTTCCTGTCTTCTGTATTATTTCTATCTCTCTTTATTCCTGACAGTCTCTGTCTCTTTCTCTGTCTCTCTATTGCTCCCTCTCTCCTTTTTTCTCTCTTCACTGGTGTCTTTCTCAACCTTTCCTCTTCTCTCTCTCTCCCTTTCTGTCTCTATCTCTCTATCCCTTTCAGTTTTTAGTAAGTTTCTCTCTCTCTCTCGTTCTCTCTCACAATCTCTCTGCCTCACACTCTATCTCTCTTTTCCCCATCTCTCCCTGTCTCTGTCTCTTTCTTTCTGTCTCTCTATATATTTTTTGTCTCTCTATCCCTTTCAGTCTCTCTCTCTTTCTCTGTCTCTCTCTGTCTATTTCTCTCTCTCTCCCTTTCTCTCTTTCTCCGGGTCTCTCTACCTCTCTTTTTCTCTCCCTCTCATACTATCTGTCTCTGTCTCTCTATCCCTTTCAGTCTTTCCCTCTCTCCCAGTGTCATTCTCTCTTTCTCTCTCTCTCTCTTTCTCTCAATGTTTATCAATGCATCCCTTTTTCTCTTTCCCAATTTCTCCCAATCACTCTCAATGGATCTCTGTCTCTCTGTCTCACACTCTATCTCTCTTTCTCTCCCCATCTCTCTCTCTCACTTTATTTCTCAACCTTTCAGTCTCTCCCTCTTTCTCCCTCTCTGTCTTTCTATCTTTCAGTCTGTCCATCTTTCTCTTCATCTCTCTCTCCCCCTCTTTCTATCCCTTTCAATCTCTCTCTCTTCCCCAATCTTTCTGTCTCAGTCTCTCAGTCTTTTTCTTTCTGTCTCTCTTTCTATCTATCTGTCTCTCTCTCTCTCTCTCTCTCTCTCTCTCTCTCTCTCTCACGCTTTTTTGTTCTCTCACTCTGTCTTTCCTATCTCTCAGTCTGCCGGTCTATCTATTCACCTCTGTTTTCTCTCTCTATCCTTTTCTATATATCCATCTATTAATGCCTGGCTTCCCTCAACCTTCCTCAAACAAACAAACGGAATAATATGTACACCCACTCACTTTCTATGGCTTAATGATTCCCAAACACACCCATGTACTGTGATCACGCTTCCTGCTCAAACAGCCCCCAACACACACACACACACACACACAAAGACACACACACATTGTGTGAATTGTGAACACCTCTTTGCTCAGAGTCTGCAATTTCCAGGTTTTTATTAAGAGGTGAAAGTAAAGTGGAACCAGGTTATTGGTTGGGTTACATAAAGAGATGGGAGGATGGAGAGATGAGAGAAAGGAGAAGAGAGATGAGGGTGAATGAGTGTGTTATTAATGTGTCACTCAGTAGTAAAAGACTGATTTTCTGTCCATCCTTCCACACGTCACCCGTTCACAGTGGGCAGACGATTTTGAAGATCCCAGTATGATTGCTGAAAGAAAGGTGATAACATTCTAGCTGCAGAGATCTGTGATAGATGGTGGCTTGGTAGTGCATTAGGCAATTCAAGCTGCACTGCGTATATTATTATTTATTTATTAAAAACCTATAAGCAACATAATGAATTGGAGCTGGAAACCTGTCACCCTGGAAAAGCCCATTAGCATCCACAGGGTTCTCAGTGGGGTGGCACAAGGCCTGTAGAACTGTCTCAAGAAAAGTTTTGATAAATGATATTAGATTGTAATTTTGTGCCACTAGTATAAAGGTAGCATGTTAAAGAAAAGCAGTAAAGAGCCTTGTAAAGTGTAATGGACTTTCAATTCTAAAGAATATATATATATATATATATTGTGGTAGGCCCCTGGGGTTAGGGGCGTGACCACTGTGACCCGGAAGGAGGAAGCTCACAGAGATACACAGACACGGGGATTAAATTAACTCAAAGCATACCTTTATTCGGCTTTTAACGCCCTCCACCACACCCAAAAACAACTCAAAAGAACATAGCCCAGCCCAATGGGGCTCTAAAGTCTGTAGAACTACTTTTAAAGGGCTGACTACGAGTCCGAGCAGCCTCAGCCCTCCGCTCCCCAGTCAAAGTTCCTCTTTCAGTGAGCTGAGGCTGAGTTTTTTATACCTGTCCCAGCCGGCTGCTTAATCAGTCCGGATGCGAGCCAGCTGAGACAGGCATGGCTTTGCGCTCTGGCGTGGGGCGGACCCACAACTCCCCCGCCTCCTCACGCCACAATATATATATATATATATATATAAATTGAATGTATAGAATAAAACAACTGTTTTTACATGAAGTTCACATACCTGTGAACAAAAAGACTAGTAATGAGTTCATGTCTATGTATAGTACAAACTTAATCATCACAACAAAGAAGGTACAGTTCTCTTGTGGTATAACCAGACTGGAGGCAGAGTGAGGTAGTGCGAGATAGAGGTCCACAGTGAACAAGATCTTTACTTACCGTTTTTCACGTCATTATCAGGATATAGTTCCTTTAAAAATAGGAGAATTTAAAAAAACACAAGTTTCACGCCACAATTACCAGAAACAGGACCTCTCTGATGATGTCAACATCAAGCCTTGTTAGATACTTGGTGCATCTCAGGAGCATCTCAGGGAATTTTGATATCAATAAAAAGTTTTTACTTTATTTCTGTAATTCAGTTGAAAATGTGAAACTCATATATTATATAGATGTATTAAACATCTTAAGCGTTTATTCATTTTACTGTTGATGATTATGGCTTACAGCCAATAAAAACCCAAAAATCAGTATCTCAGAAAATTTGAATATTATATAAGACCAATTAGTATTTTTGGCAGTGTGGGCAGTGTGCCAAATCCTGCTGGAAAATGAAATCTGCACCTCCATAAAAGCTGACAGCAGAGGGAAGCATGATGCTTCAAACTTGATAAAACACAGTGGACCAACAATAGCACCACTGATCATCAGTAAATTTTACATTTCATTCATACATCAATGGAGAAGCGTCTGGAGGAAGAGTGAAGTAAGACACACAGTCTAAACTGCTTGAGGTCTAGTGTGAAGTTTCTACAATCAGTGATGATTTGGAGAGACATGTCATCTGCTGGTGTTAAAATTTATTTAATTAATTTACATTTATTTCAGAGCTTTTCTGTTTGGTTGGAATTATGTATTTATATTAGATGGAACTTCTAGGATTGGATTTCAAGTGTACGTAGTGCAGCTTTAAAGTGCTTTAGTATATATCGTAGTATTTGACTCCTCACCTAGATTGGCTCAAAACAGATATTTTAGTAGTAGTTCAGATAGTTCTCAAATAGTTCTTTTTGACAAAAACATACTTATTTCCCCTCACAATGTCTGTTGAATGTTGAATGCTTGTTACCATTGTATCCCTCCTTTGTTCTTTGTTCTATGTTTTTGTCATGTTTGAAAAACCTTTGTGTTTTGTGATTGCCTTGTAATTTGCATTGAACAGAGATCCACTTCCCTTTAATGCTTCTTTATAAGAGGAAGCATGATGAGATCAGAACTGCTTGACCACTTCCACAAGGATGTTTCCTCCAAAAACGTGGTATAAGTGTGGAAATAAATATAACAGCGAAGTTTCTTGAGTGAAACATGAACTGGACTTTCAATTCTACAATTTGCTCACAGTGCAGTAAAGGCTTAACGGAGAACTCTGTGTAAAATGGACTTTTGATGTAGTAAAACATGATAAAAAAGTACTTACTTTTGTTAAATAGCCTACCTCTGTTCTCCTATAGCTTTCTGAGAGACAGTAATTTTGTACTTTTTGCCCAGTACTCTGTACAATGACTGTATCGGGGCATATTTTGCCCCAATAAATCGCTTTTTCCACCGTTATCTGGAGGTAGCTAGAATCCAGAGAGCCCTGACATTTAAAACGAGGCATTAATAACTTAAAAAGTGCACAATAAGGTTATTAAAAAACACTGTTTATATCCCATAATGCTAGCTTCAGCTCTGTGTGCCGCCATCTTTGTACTGATAATGATAGACATATACATACATACATGCCTCCTGATGCCGGCTGCTACACTATGCGGAGTCTATGTATATATGTCTGTCATTATCAGTACAGTGATGGCGGTGCTTGGAGCTGAAGCTAGCATTATGGGATGTAAACAGTGTTTTTTAATACGCTTCTTGTGCACTTTTTAAGTTATTAATGCGTCGATTTAAATGTCAGGGCTCTCCGGATTCTATCAAGGAGGTGTGGAGCTACTTTGAGTCTGGATAACGGTGGAAAAAACGATTTATTGAGGCAAAATATGCCCAGATATGGCCATTGTACAGAGTGCTGGGCAAAAAGCACAAAATTACTGGTAGGCTATTCAACAAAGATAAGAACTTTTTATCATGTTTTACTACACCAAAAGTCCATTTTATAGTTCTCCTTTAATGTACAATGGCTTCAAGTGTTTTTCATGTGCAAAAGAGTCGCTTAGCTTCGCTCTAAGCTAATGTGAACCAGATTTCAGGAGAAGATGTTGGTTTCAGGCCAGGTGTAATAACACTCAGTGAGTGGTAATCACTATACAGTATTATCAGTAGTGCTTGAGCCAGAGGTGTGGGCTTTAACTCAAGTCATTTGGCTTCAAATCAACTCACAAACTTGAAGACTTGACTCAGCAAAATGTAAATACTTTTATTGTCTAGCTTAAGCACAAACCACCAACCAGACTTATGACTCAAAAGGACAAAGTTGATAATGAGTGAGACTCATCTGACTGCAGACAGTACTGTCCAGATAGCGGTAGGTTTTCCAGACCTACACCAGAATTTACATTTTTGTTTTTTTTAGGGGATGAAAGAGAAGAGTGAGATTCTAAGATGATAGCCAGCTGTGTTTGTCTTTACCTAACACGTATTCAGCATCTCCTGGAACTGACTCAAATATGGTCTTGAAGCCTCAGTGGACTGACTCAGGATATCAATTGAAACCTGCCAAAACTGCATTAAGATTGACACAGAACTTGACTCAAGACCTGACTCAGAATTTGATTTGGGACCTTACTGAACTCACTTAATATACCTCCCTGAAATCAGCTTAAGACATCCTTGTTTTGATTCAGGATTTTAGACCTCCTTAAACTGACTTCGACTTGGGATTTCCTCAAACTGTCTCAAACTGACTCAAGATTTGACTTAAAACTTCCTTGAACTAATTTGGGATTTGACTTGGGACCTCACTGTATTGACTCAGGATTTTATTTGAGACTTCCTTGGACTGTCTCAGGTTTTGACTTGTGATTTCCCTTGAAATGGCTCAGGAATAGACATTAATGTACAACATCCTTGTATTGATTCAGGATTTGATTTTAGATCTCCTTAAACTGACTTTGACTTGGGATTTCCTTGAACTGGCTTAAACTGACTCAGGATGTGATTTAAGACCTCCTTAGACTGTCTCAGGATTTGACTGGGTTTCCTTGAACTGGCTCAGAATTCAAATTGAGACCTCCTTAACCTGATTTAGGATTTGACTCATGGTTTGACTTTAGACTTCCTTGGATTTGGATTTGACATAGGACCTTACAGTATTGACTCAGGCTTTGATTTAAGACCTCTTTAAGGGTTTCCTTGGCTCAGAATTTGAAGCGAGACCTCCTTAAACTGACTCAGGATTTGACTTGAGATTTCCTTGAATTGGCTAAGGATTCAGCTGACATCTAAGTTTTAGACATCCCTGTGCTGAAGCTTGATTCTAAATTAAACCCCCTATTCTGACTTGAGATTTTACTTGAGACTTCCCTAACATGGAATTTGAATCAAGACCTGACTCTTGATTTGACGTGGGGCTCCTCTGAACTGACTCAGGAACTGACTCGA
This sequence comes from Astyanax mexicanus, assembly GCF_023375975.1. Taxonomy (NCBI): domain Eukaryota; kingdom Metazoa; phylum Chordata; class Actinopteri; order Characiformes; family Acestrorhamphidae; genus Astyanax; species Astyanax mexicanus. Next base: position 13,773,496 of record NC_064408.1, read on the forward strand.
GGTTGGCCTTGGACTCTACTATCTACTACTATCAAGACTTGAAACTGACTTTCTAATTACTCATGTTTTGTCTTGGGACCTGACCCATGATTCACCTCATAACCTCATCACTGAGTTGACTCGTTCTTGGTTTTGACCTAAAGCTTGAGTGTCAAGACTTGAGACTGACTTACTAATGATTTGCTCCTCAGTTACTTGTTCCCACCTCTGACTTAAGCTAATAACAGGCATCCCACTTTTCGCTGAAGTTTAGGGAGTCTCCTGCATTTTAATAGGTGCTCCCTGTACCTTCCTGAAATTAACCCTCCTGTTATGTTCATTTGTCAGGAACAGCAATGGTGTTTCTGGTACAATTTGATCCGGTGCGTGTTTATTATCCAATTAATATCCAAAATAATAATTATCCAAAATAATAATTATTCCATTAAATCCAAACAACTAGTGTGAATATTTTATTACTTACTACATTGCTAATTATTCTATCAGTATTTAGTGCAATGGTGTTCCTTACCTTTAATAGGAAATGGTTCAATCAGGATAATCACTTGTTAAAAAAAGACATGTTCAAACTTTTATTAATGTTTCACTACTTTACCAACATATTAGACACAATAGCTTTACATAACATTAAAACATAACATTGAATTTTGTATTTTTTGAGTTTTTTGTTGATTGCAGGGGGTTATATGTTGATTACACTAATTAAGGAAAGCAGAAGAAGTTATATACAGAAAAAATACTTTTCCTACTATTTTTCCTAGATCTTTAAACTTTTAAACGGGTCAAATTGAGTCGTAACGTAACAGGAGGGTTTATGTTTTTGCAGGGTGGGATGTCTATAAATGAATAATAATTATAATTTATATTCTATTAATCTACCAGTGGGCTTAAATAAATACCTGACCATTTTTTTTTGCAAATCCCATCAGAAAAATGTTTAGATATCCACAGCAGTTCTGGTTTCACAAGCTCTCACTGTGCTGTCACACTGAATCTCATGATTTATTTGATGTTGAACCTTCACAGCTCACAGGATCTTCATCTGACAAGACTTCATCTGTTAAGACTTTCTTTAAGATAAAGATACACAGAAAACAAAAACAGAATATCAGGAGTTTGTGGGACTGTTGTGCCATTCTGCACAGTGAAATCTGGGATGATTTTTCAAAGTGAAAAATCTCCAGGATGGTTTTTCACCAATGCACTGTTGCAGTCAAAACAGTGCATAATCTTGTACAGTGATGTGAACAAGTGTTTGCCCCTGAATTTGAATTTGTGCACACTATATTATTATATATAAAATTTTTAAGCTTATTAGTACATAGAATGAGTTAGAGGTCTGCAGTGAACACACACACCCATTATCATACACAGTACATCCCTATTACTAACTATTAGCTATCTAATTTGGATTTGCATTATCTGGAGGAGGAAACCCATTTTCACACTTGAAAATTGCATAATTCATCCCATACTGACATTAAAGAAATAGAAAACCTTTGCTTCAGTCTGATTGTAGATTGTATTCAGTCCATATAATACTAGAAATTGACTAAAAACTGTATAATAAAGTGTGCACAATCTCAGAAATTCTCACATGGGGTTAACTATATTACACTCTATATGTTGTTTTTATTATTATTATTATTTTTTCTTAAGCCATAATAAAATGTACACTATATATAAACATACAAATGTTTGTGGACACCCCTCTACTAATGAATGCATGTAGTTCTTTTAAATACACCCATTGGTGTGCAAATGCAAGTACAAACAGTTGCTAATGAAATAGTACATATACAGCTCTGGAAAAATAGAAAATACCACTTAAAATGATGAGTTTCTTTGATTTTTCCAAATTGAAAATCTCTTGAATATAATCAAGAGGAAGATGGATGATCACAATCCATCAAACCAAACTGAACCGCTTGAACTTTTGTACCAGGAGTAAAGGCATAAAGCTATCCAAAAGCAGCGTGTAAGACTGGTGGAGGAGAACAAGCCAAGATGAATGAAAACTGTGATTAAAAAAAGGGTTATTCCACCAAATATTGATTTCTGAACTCTTAAAACTTTATGAATATGAACTTGTTTGTGCTTTGCATTATATGAGGTCTACAAGCTCTGCATCTTTTTTGTTTTTTCAGCCATTTCTCATTCACTCATTTTCTGCAAATAAATGCTCTAAATGACAATATTTTTATGTAGAATTTTGGAGAAATGTTGTTTGTAGTTTATAGAATAAAACAACAATGTTAATTTAACTCAAACATAAACCTATAAATAGCAAAATCAGAGAAACTGATCCAGAAACTGAAGTGGTCTCTTAATTTTTTCTAGAGCTGTATTTATTGGCACTGTTCTTGGTGTCAAATTTTGTCTAATGCTCCAAATTAAAGTCTAAAGAAAGGATTTCCTGGACTGTATAGACTGTAGAGATTTTGTTACTCCTACGAAGAGTAAATGAGCAGGTGTCCCAATACTTCATATAGTGTATAATGGTTTAAGAAAACGTAATTATCACTCTTTAGTATATTTATGGTGGTCTGGAGTGGAAACGATGTTCATGTGCTCTAAGGAACAATAACCCCTTGCACAGTGAATATAGTCTCTTTGCAGTCTGTGTTTGGTGTGTTAGTACTTGGCTTCCCAGCCCACAGTCCTGCAGTGATAGGAGCTCTGTCTAGTGGGATTCTGTGTTGTTGTGTAATTGAAGCTAATTCCTCCTCTCTTCTCTGTTCTGCTGCGTGTAATCAGCTGTGGAGTGAAGAGGTGGACAAAGTAAGTATAACCGTGAACAAGAACAGACTGTAGAGACTTTAGCGCTAGCGTGGACTGAGGTCATGCTATTTCATGTTCTTTTATAAGTGTTATGTAGGAACATATGATTGTTGGTTGGGTCCACCGACATTGTACCTATATTCATCGAAATGTTGGCCATTTTATTAGAAATGATTATTAAAAATGACAATTTTTTGTGTCATGTCAAGACATGTTAAATCTGATCTGATTCCAGTGCTAATGTGTCAAATTTATCAGTATAAGCCAAGATTCTGCCAATTGATTTTTAGGTTATGTTCACATTACCAGCCTAAAATGACTTAAATCTAATGATTCTAATTTTTTTGCATTTTCAGGGCTGTGTCATGTCATGACATGTCAAATCCGATTGGTTTAATTCAGATTTGAGTCTCTCCTATATCAGATATGTATCTGATTTGTGGGCTTGTGACACGAATGTTATTGGTTGAATTAGATTCTGGTAACAAAAGATCAGGCTCTGATCTCTATGAATAGAAAGGCACCACAATAGATTAAAATATGGGTCAGATTATCTTTTTAAATATAGGTTTAAAATTAAAAAATTAAAATTCTGCCTACTGTGCTTACAATAATCTCCACATCAATGGGGGCTTATCCACTAGCAATTTAACTTAAAATATAAAACTAAAGTCATCATATGTGGACATCATTGTTCTTAGAAACTACATAATGTAAAAAAAAATTATAATAATTCTTTGTTTTTACACTAATCAGGTGTCAATTAGCCCAAATTGCAAAGAGAAATAAAAAAAAATGCATACCATGCATGAGTTCAGGTCTTAACTGTTTAGTTAAGTTTAACAAATTTAGCAGTTCAGAAGTGACATACTAAGCAGTTCCATTGACTGGTAACAAAACCAGTTAATCTCTCTTTAATAAATCTGTTTTATTTTAAACCCTAATTCTAATTTGAAGGACTTTACTGGTTATCAGAATTGGTATCGCATTAAAACTGGTATGCCACACTTGTTTTCCTTTAGCCCAACCCGATTTATTAGTGCACTCAGGTAAAATGTACCTGATGATGAAATCATTGTAGCTTTACTTATTAATAAACAGGCTGCCAGATAATAGATTCATTGCTCTTGTTAAAGAGAAGATTGTGACTGTGTGTGTGTGTGTGTGTGTGTGTGTGTGTGTGTAACAGGCCGAACAGGAGCTGCGGGTGGCTCAGACGGAATTTGACAGACAGGCGGAGGTGACCCGTCTCCTTCTAGAAGGCATCAGCAGTACACATGTGAGTCAGAGATTACGTCTGGGTCTCATTTCTGCTCATTTCTCCCCAATTCCACATTCAGATACACACTGGATAAAGAACAGTGATCACAGTCACTCCAGTTCCTCTTTTTTCTGGGTGTAGGGTTGTAAATATTGACATACATCAGCTTACTTAGCCTGGGATTTCCCTTTCGACCCGCTGATGTGTGTTTACTGTTTTAATCACAGTGACGAGTCTGGAAGATAAATATTGTTTCATTTAAAAATAAATATATGATGGAAATAGAAGCATCTCCTCTGTCCTACTGTGTGTCCCATATTATATCACAAAAAAAATTATATCACATCATAAAAAAAAAAAGGGGCGTAGTGCTGGACTGTATACCGGTTCATTCGGTATAGACCACTGAAGTCATGTCGTCATTTTGTAGTCTGTGCCATGTTGTTTATGCCCATATTTGGGGTTCCATGTCTAAGCGGTTCAAGTGAATGGGGAATTTAAATGGGCTTTTCAAAAACTGGCCTCTGTCACATTCTGTGGTAAATAAATATGTTCAGAATCCTGTACGTTTTATTCTGTGTACATTTACCTCATAAATATCACTGGATCCTCTGAATTATGAGATCGTTTAAGGGGAGTAATTAGAAAAATGCTAACTTTAAGCTAATACTTAACTGACGTCACAGCACCGCGGCTGGAAATGATCCCAGACTGGATTCTGCATAACAACAGTGAACTCCAGTCAGAACCCGTTTTGGATTATTATGCTTCTTCACAGAGGATCATTCAAGCATTTAAACAGATGTAAACTATTTCAGTAATGTTGAGCAGTGTGATGTTGAGCAATGTGATGTTGAGCAGTGTGATGTTGAGCAGTGTGATGTTGAGCAGTGTGATGTTGAGCAGTGTGATGTTGAGCAGTGTGATGTTGAGCAGTGTAGTCTGTGTTAGAGCTTTAAAAGGCAGATTATAAGAGAAAGTGGCTCTCAGTTCAGCAGCGCTTCCCCAAAGGGTTTAGTATTTAATCACGGTCATTAATTTATACTAATTACAACACCTGACCCAAATAATCAACTAATCAACTAACTACCTGCCCTCACTGAGGTGACAACGAACCAGAAACACCCATTTTTTTCACTGCATAATAAAGAGGGTACGGTCATATGAAAAAGTTTGGGCACCCCTATTAATCTTAATCATTTTTAGTTCTAAATATTTGGGTGTTTGTAACAGCCATTTCAGTTTGATATATCTAATAACTGATGGACACAGTAATATTTCAGGATTGAAATGAGGTTTATTGTACTAACAGAAAATGTGCAATATGCATTAAACCAAAAGTATGGGCACCCTTATCATTTTATTGATTTGAATACTCCTAACTACTTTTTACTGACTTACTGAAGCACAAAATTGGTTTGGTAACCTCATTCAGCTTTGAACTTCATAGTCAGGTGTATCCAATCATGAGAAAAGGTATTTAAGGTGGCCAATTGCAAGTTGTTCTCCTAATTGAATCTCTTCTGAAGAGTGGCATCATGGGCTCATCAAAACAACTCTCAAATGATCTAAAAACAAAGATTGTTCAACATAGTTGTTCAGGGGAAGGATGCAAAAAGTTGTCTCAGAGATTTAACCTGTCAGTTTCCACTGTGAGGAACATAGTAAGGAAATGGAAGACCACAGGGACAGTTCTTGTTAAGCCCAGAAGTGGCAGGCCAAGAAAAATATCAGAAAGGCAGAGAAGAAGAATGGTGAGAACAGTCAAGGACAATCCACAGACCACCTCCAAAGAGCTGCAGATGGTGTCACTGTGCATCGGTCAACAATACAGCACACTTTGCACAAGGAGAAGCTTTATGGGAGAGTGATGCGAAAGAAGCCATTTCTGCAAGCACGCCACAAACAGAGTCGAAATGGCTTCTTTCGTACAATAAACCTTATTTCAATCCTGAATTATTACTGTGTCCATCAGTTATTAGATATATCAAACTGAAATGGCTGTTGCAAACACCCAAATATTTAGAACTAAAAATGATTAAGATTAATAGGGGTGCCCAAACTTTTTCATATGACTGTAAATGTTAAAACGTGTTACAGCTGGTTCTGGAGTATCACTGACCTGTTTTAGTGATTTTATGCTGTGAGACTCTCAGCTCTCCTCAGTAAGGGCAGTTAGTTCGGTAGTTGGATCAGCTGTGTGTAGTATGCTGTAAAAAATATGGCTGGAGTTCTCTGGTGTTGCACTGAAAAAAGTCCCCTGCAGCTAGGCTCTGCAGCCGCGCTGGGAGGTCAGTTCACTCTGCTGTAGCATTAGCCTGAAGCTAGCATTTTTCTCATTACCACTCTCAAAGGTTATCGTGATTCAGAGAATCCAGTGATGTTCAGGAGTAAAATGTACACAGAATAAAACGTACAGGGGTCTGAACAGATTTATTTACCACAGAATGTGACAGAGACAGGTTTTAAAAAAGCCCATTCATTTTTCTCATAGGGAAAAAAACACTTAGACACGGAAGCCGCATGAGAACTACAGAATGACGTACACCTTCAGTGGTCTATACCACCGGGGGAACTTGAACTAGTATGTGTTTCTCTCATACCACTAGAGGGCGCTGTGTTTTATTCCAGTAAAATAGAGCAGTAACTACAGCCCTTTTAAATATATTAATACTGTAGCTTAAATGATGATTTGAATGTATTTGTTAACTGGAGAAAAAAGGGAATTATAGCTGATTTAAATACTGTAATGCCTCTAATGTCTTCAGGAATAACATACAGTAAATTGATATTAAACTTGTATTTAACTTGTGCAACGGAACCTTTAAGAAATATCTCCTTAAATACTTAAACTTTGAGTATATTAGGTTTGTTTATAGTGTTTATGGAACTATTTATTTAAATATTTAATTTTGTTAAGTGAGCCGTGTTAAATTTGTTGTCTATTTAATGATTATTGTTTAAATTTTTTAGCTATTTTTTTTGATAATTAAGTCTGATTTGTTCTTATATTGTGTTATATTAATTTTGTGGGACAAAGTAAACCCAATACTAATCAAAGCCTTAATTTTAAAGCCTTAGTGTTTAGTATTATATGAACACCTAACAGTACAGTAATTGACAAACCCTATTTTAAAGCCCAGTTATACAAAAAATAAATAAATAAATAAATAAAATAATAATAAAAAAACTTGAAATACTGTGCAACCGTCAGTAATATGGATTTTTGGCCATATCGCCCAGCACTAATGTGACGTAATATAGTGATATTATGATATTCTTGAGAGCAGTATATTTGGTATTCATTGTGCTGTATACTGTATTTACTTTTAATTGTTTGTTTATTAAAAGTTTATTTACATACACTAAATATGCTATGTTTTAGTTTTGTGGTTTTTTTGTTATTACATCATTTTTGATGCATTATTTATTTTGTTACACTATTATTATAGTATACAAGCCTCTGTAAGTTACTGTTTATGAAATACACACATGTTTATAGATGTTTGTTATTATAGTACTATATTACTAGTACTATATTGTTGAAATTGTTGTGAAAACAAATTGGCATATCACTAAGAATATTGTTATTGCAAAAAAAAATGGCTGAAATATTATTATAATTAATAATATTAAAATAAAATAAAATTTCATAATATTAAAATAAAATAAAATTTTCTGTCTCATATTGGCTATCCCTAGTCTGTGTGTGTTACTGTTCTGGTACGATAAATGGAGAAGCATTAATTTTGTGTAACTAAGACTTTTCCAAACGGCTGTTATTTTTGTGAAATGTTACTTTAGTCTTAAGAGTTAACGCACTCTTCACCCTCTCCTCCCACTGACTCACTCTCTGTGTGTTTTTATATCCACACAGGTGAATCACTTGCGATGCCTGCATGAGTTTGTGGAAGCCCAGGCTGTCTACTATGCTCAGTGTCACAAGCACATGCAGGAGTTGCAGAAGGAACTCAGCAGGTGTGTAAAATGGTATTCTAGATGTTTAACTAAATCTCCCACAAACCTTTGAACATGTGTTCTGACATACCTTGGCTCTTACCTTATTTTAGCCCAATGAGTTTATTGTATTGATTGTAGTCCAGTAAAACTGCTGGGCTCTTGAAGTGGGTCTAAAAAAACTAACCAAACCCCAATGTGACCCTTCAGAACTCTGTCCAAACCCCATTGTGAACTTTTAAAACTCTGTTTAAACACCATTGTGATCCTTTAAAACTCTCTCCAAACCTCAATAAAACCTATAAAACCACACTGTAACCCTTCAAATCTCTGCCCAAACCCCAATAAAACCTATAAAACCACACTGTTACTCTTCAGAACTCTGTCCAAACCTCAATAAAACCTATAAAACTGCAATGTAACCCTTGAAAACTCTGCCCAAACCTCAATAAAACCTATAAAACCACACTGTTTTTGAGTCTGAAATTGAGTGCCGGAAATTGAGTCGAGTTTTCGGCGCTGACGAGAGCGGCAGCCTTCCAGCAGCTCCGTGTAGCATTTCACCTTAAGTGAACTTTTTTCACTGTTTACTTTCTTTTTTCGTCTCTTACTACGCTGTAGTGTGTGTTAATATGTATCCCATGGATACGGATCGCCAAACTCTGCACATGGGCTGCAGAAACTTTGTTTACTCGAGGGAAGAACTTCTCGCGCTGAGAACAAAGAGCCGCGCCGCGCGAGGCACCCCATTCCGACGGAGCTTAAGCGACGCTCCAGGGGCTGTAAAGCCGGAGCTAAGCTAAAGGCTAAACAACGGGAAAACCGCTGGAGATACAAGCCCTGTATTCCAGCAGTGGTGATGGGGAATGTGAACTCGCTGGCCAACAAGACAGACGAGCTCGCAGCGTTAGTGAGAAACCAGAGGACCTACCGGGAGTGCAGTCTCTTCTGCTTCACTGAGACTTGGCTAACCGCTAGCATCCCCGACGCTAATGTAAACATCCCCGGATTCGTCACTGTGAGAGCGGACAGAGACAGCGCACGGAGCGGCAAATCTAAGGGCGGTGGGCTCGCTATCCTCATTAACAACAGATGGTGTAATCCTGGCCATGTGACTGTTAAAGAGACTATCTGCTGCCGGGATGTTGAACTGCTCGCGGTGAGTTTAAGACCATATTACGTCCCGCGGGAGTTCTCACACGCCATTGTTGTGTGTGTGTACGTGCCCCCCCGAGCGGACGCGGAGGCTGCGTGTGACGTCATACACGCGACCATCGCTAGGCTCCAGACACAACACCCGGATGCTTTTGTCGCTCTCTCTGGTGACTTCAACCACATCACGCTGGACTCCACACTGACTTCTTTTACCCAGTATGTGGACTGTCCCACCAGAAAAAACAGGACAATTGACCTCCTGTATGCTAACATCAGTGATGCGTACACCGCCATCCCACTGCCCCCACTTGGAAAATCTGATCACAACCTGGTTTTCCTGAAGCCTCATTACAAACCCTGTGTGATGAGGCAACCAACCACAACACGCTCCTTCAGGAAGTGGTCTCAGGAGGCAGAGGAGACCCTGAAGGACTGCTTTGCATCCACAGACTAGAGTGTGCTTCAGGACTCTCACGGTGAGGACATTGAGGGGGTAGCAGACTGCACAACTGACTATCTGAACTTTTGCATGGACATTGTGGTTCCTGTAAGAACTGTTCGCTGCTTTGCCAACAACAAGCCCTGGATTACAAGTGACGTAAAGGACCTCTTAAACAAAAAGAAGAGTGCCTTTAAAGACAAGAACCAGGAGGAGTTGAAGAATATTCAGCGTGAACTCAAGTCCTGCTTAAAGGATGCTAAGGAGACCTACTGGAAGAAGGTTGAGCAGAAGTTACAAGTTAACAACATGAAGGAAGTTTGGGACGATATGAGGACAATCACAGGGTGCAAGCCAAAGAGTGATAGTGCAACAGCTGGTGGTGTGGAGAGAGGGAACAAACTCAATCTCTTCTATAACCGGTTTGATTGCCCTGTTTCATCCTCACCTGCTTCTGTCTGTCCTGCTATCTCAGCAACCTCAGCCTCTGCCCCACTGGACACCTCCCTACCTCTTCTGAGTGCTGCTCAGGTCTCCCTCTCATAGACTGTCAGCACATCCAGTCCTCCCCCCCCTCACCTCCCCCCTCCACCTCTCTGCAGACCAGGTCACAGGGGCGCTGAGGAGACTCCGCTCAGGGAAATCAGCTGGACCTGACGAGGTGAGCCCGAGACTTCTTAAGGCTTGCGCCTTTGAACTTGGGTTACCCTTGTCGAATATCTTCAACATGAGCCTGCAGTTGGGGAGGGTTCCTACGCTGTGGAAAACGTCATGCCTGGTCCCTGTTCCCAAGAAACCTCGCCCCAGTGAGCTCAATGACTTCAGGCCGGTAGCTTTGACCTCGCACATTATGAAGACCATGGAACGACTGCTTCTCCCACTCCTCAGACCCCAGGTACAGCATGCACTTGACCCTCTCCAGTTTGCATATCGGGAGAAGATTGGTGTTGAGGATGCAGTCATCTACCTCCTCCACCGAACCTACTCTCATCTTGACAAGGGGAGTAGTGCTGTGAGAATCATGTTTTTTGATTTCTCCAGTGCTTTTAACACCATCCAGCCTCCACTTCTCAGAGACAAGCTGGTGAAGATGAATGTGGATCCTCACCTGGTGTCCTGGATCACAGACTACCTCACCTGCAGACCACAGTACGTGAGGCTCACTGACGGCACATCGGAGATTGTGGTCAGTAGCACTGGAGCACCACAGGGGACTGTGCTCTCCCCCTTCCTCTTCACTCTCTACACATCAGACTTCCAGTACAACTCTGAGATGTGCCACCTGCAGAAATTCTCGGATGACACTGCCATCGTTGGGTGTGTGAAGGGTGGTCAGGAGGAGGAGTACAAGAGACAGGTGGATGACTTTGTTGCTTGGTGCCGACTGAACCAACTGCAGTTGAACATATCCAAGACCAAGGAGATGGTGGTGGACTTCCGTAGGTCTGGACCACCCTTGCAGCCAGTCTCCATCGAGGGGGTTGATGTGGAGACAGTAAAGACCTACAAGTACCTTGGTCTGCAGCTGGACAACAAACTGGATAGGTCAACAAATACAGACACCCTGTACAGGAAGGGACAGAGCCGGCTCTATTTCTAGAGGAGACTGCGGTCCTTTAACATCTGTAAGAAGCTTCTGCAGATGTTCTACCAATCAATCGTGGCCAGCATTCTCTTCTACGCTGTGGTGTGCTGGGGAGGCAACATGAAGAGGAGAGATGCATCACGGCTGGACAAGCTGGTCAGGAGGGCCGGGGCAGTGGTTGGAATGGAGCTGGACTCTCTGGTTACAATAGCTGAGAGAAGGACTTTGGATAAACTGCTTTCTATCATGAACAATGATAGTCACCCACTTCACACCACCATCATGAAGCAGAGGAGTGTGTTCAGCGGCAGACTGCTGTCACAGAGCTGCACAACAGACAGACTCAGAAAATCCTTCATTCCGAGAGCCATCAGACTCTTTAACTCCTCCCATCGGGGACGGGATGCTGCTGACGACTGAGTTTAATCCAGGCACACCACTTGGACATTATTCAACAACTTAATTATTTATATTAACACTTCCCCAACCTCGCTTACATTTAAGTATACCTTACTCATGATTGGGTATTCACATTTTCACATTCTCTTTTTAGAACTGTCTTGTAACGTATGCATACTTACATTATATTATATTTCTATGTCACATCAGTCACTTTCGTAACCGATGTCATTGCACTTTACTCTGTTAATTATTTAATTATTTATGACCATTAGCAACATCTACTGCACTGCTCCGTTTACAGATAGATCCTTACCTTGTATAGTTAGGGTTTTTTATTTTATATAGCCTTATATATTTTCTATTCTTCTGTGTTTTGATTTGTCTGAATATGTTTCTTATTGTATTGTGTTGTTGCTGCTGGATGCCTAAATTTCCTTCGGGATAAATAAAGTATCTATTTATCTATCATCTATCTATCTACTCTTCAAAACTCTGTCCAAACCTCAATAAAACCTATAAAACCACACTGTACCCCTTGAAAACTCTGCCCAAACCTCAATAAAACCTATAAAACCATACTGTAACCCTTCAAAAATCTGTCCAAACCTCAATAAAACCTATAAAACCGCACTGTAGCCCTTGAAAACTCTGGCCAAACCTCAATAAAACCTATAAAACCACCCTGTAACCCTTCAAAACTCTGTCCAAACCTCAATAAAACCTATAAAACCACCCTGTAACCCTTCAAACCTTTGTACAAATCTCAATAAAACCACAATGTAACTCTTCAAAACTCTGTCCAAACCTCAATAGAACCTATAAAACTGCACTGTAACCCTTCAAAACTCTGTCCAAACTTCAGTAAAACCAATAAAACCGCACTGTAACCCTTCAAAATTCTGCCCAAACCTCAATAAAACCTATGAAACCACATTGTAACCCTTCAAAACACTGTCCAAACCTCAATAAAACCTATAAAACCATGCTGTAACCCTTGAAAACTCTGCCCAAACCTCAATAAAACCGATAAAACCACACTGTAACCCTTGAAAACTCTACCCAAACCCCAATAAAACCTATAAAACCACGCTGTAACCCTTCAAAGCTCTGTCCAAACCTCAATAAAACCTATAAAACCACACTGTAACCCTTCAAAACTCTGCCAAACCCCAATAAAACCTATAAAACCACACTGTAACCCTTCAAAACAATGTCCAAACCTCAATAAAACCTATAAAACCACACTGTAACCCTTCAAAACACTGTCCAAACCTCAAGAAACCTATAAAACCACACTGTAACCCTTTAAAACTCTGACCAAACCTTTATAAAACCACACTGTAACCCTTCAAAACTCTGCCCAAACCTCAATAAAACCTATAAAACCACACTTTAACTTTTCAAAACTTTGTACAAACCACATTTTGGCTTTTAAAACCCTAATGTTGCTGTCCCTACGACACTGTCCAGTCCCCACTGTGACCCTTTCTTATCCTCAGTCCTTCAAAATACCAGTGTAGCTGAAGGACCAGGATTAAGCTCTAAACCAACACCTTTACCTTACATCATTACGTGACTGTTGCGGTTCATGAATCTGCTTGGTTAGTGATCTGTACCTCTATATGGAACCACTTCCTACCCATTAGCACAAGAGTAAACAGGTTTGTGGTCAGAGTGAAATGCCACGTATGACGCCATGGCCTTATTTGTGGGAACGGGACACTTTGGGCCAGAGGATGAAACCTACTAATTCCCATTGTGAACGTTTAAAATGGTCTAAATCCCATTGACCCTTCAAAATTGTCTCATTGTCTTCAACCCTCAATGAGACTCTTTAAACCTCACTGGGGCCCTTTGAAACTTTGCCAAAACACCAATGTGGCCATTCAAACTCTAATGTGACCCTTAAAAACTGTCCAAACTCTGATGCACCTGCAGGCTCAGAATTGGGCTCTGACTCACTTTGTGTCATTACATCCTTCAAAACTCTGTACAAACCACAATTTGTCTCTTAAATCTCCAGTGTGGCCCTCAATAAAACCTGATAAACCCCATTCAGACCATTTAACATTGTCTAAATCCCAATGTGTTCATTCAAATATCTGTTCAAACTCCAGCATAAGAGTTAACACCACATTGACTCATCCAACCCCATTGTTGCCCTTTGAAACTATGTATAAACCACAATGTGGTCCTTCAAAACCGTGTACAAACCACAATGTGATCCTTAAGAACTGTGTATAAACCACAACATGGCCCTTCCAAAACTTTGTACAAACCATAATGTAGCCCTTAAAACTCCAATGTAGCCCTTTAAAACTGTACACACCACATTGTGGACCATCAGAACCGTCTACAAACCGCAACATGGCCCTACAAAACTGTGTAAAAACCATAATGTAACCCTTTAAAACTGTGTACAAACCACAATGTGACTCTTAAAACTCCAATCTGGCTCTTTAAAACTTAAAAAAAACACAGTGTGACTCTTAAAACTCCAAGGTGGCTCTTTAAAACTGTATAGAAACCACAGTGTAACACTTAAAACTCCAATGTGGCTCTTTAAAACTGTATACAAACCACAGTGTGACTCTTAAAACTCCAATGTGGCCCTTTAAAACTGTGTACAAACCACAGTGCGACTCTTAAAACTCCAATCTGGCTCTTTAAAACTGTGTACAAACCACAATGTGACTCTTAAAACTCCAATCTGGCTCTTTAAAACTTAAAAAAACACAGTGTGACTCTTAAAACTCCAAGGTGGCTCTTTAAAACTGTGTAGAAACCACAGTGTAACACTTAAAACTCCAATGTGGCTCTTTAAAACTGTGTACAAACCACAATGTGACTCTTAAAACTCCAATGTGGCTCTTTAAAACTGTGTACAAACCACAGTGTGACTCTTAAAATTCCAATATAGCCCTTTAAATCTGTGTACAAACCACAGTGCGACTCTTAAAACTCCCATGTGGCTATTTAAAACTGTGTACAAACCACAGTGCGACTCTTAAAACTCCAATGTAGCCCTTTAAACCTGTGTACAAACCACAATGTGACTATTAAAACTCCAACCTGGCTCTTTAAAACTGTACAAACCACAGTGTGACTCTTAAAACTCCAATGTGGCTCTTTAAACCTGTGTACAAACCACAGTGTGACTCTTAAAACTCCAATGTGGCTCTTTAAAACTGTGTAAAACCCATAGTGTGACTCTTAAAACTCCAATCTGGCTCTTTAAAACTGTGTACAAACCATAATGTAACTCTTTAAAACTGTGTACAAACCATAATGTAACACTTATAACTCGAATGTGGCTCTTTAAAACTGTGTTCCAACACAATGTGACTCTTAAAACTCCAATGTGGCTCTTTAAAACTTTACAAACCACAGTGTGACTCCTAAAACTCCAGTGTGGCTCTTTAAAACTGTGTATAAACCACATTGTGGCCTTTCAAATCTGTGTATAAACCACAATGTGACCCCTAAAACTCCAATGTGGCTCTTTAAAAGTGTGTAGAAACTGCAGCGTGGCCCTTTTAAAACTGTGTACAAACCACATTGTGGCCCTTCAAATCTGTGTATAAACCACAATGTGACTCTTAAAACTCCAATGTAGCTCTTAAAAACGGTGTTCAAATCATAGCATGGCCCTTCAATCTCCAGTGTGATACTATAAGGCGTGGTTTTTGATCTGTACCTCCATAAGGAACTAATTCCTACCCATCTGCACAAGCATGGCCACTTATGTCGCCATGGGACACAATGGGTCAGCTGCTTTTATGGCAGAACTCTAAACCCCGGTTGGCCCTTGAGATCTTTATCTAAACCAAATGTAACATTTCAAACCCTAGTGAGACACTTCAAAACCCAGTGTGGCCCTTTGAAACTGTGTCCAAACCATAATTTGGCTCTTCAAAACTGTCCAAACCCCAACGTGATGCATCAAAATTCTATCCAAACCCTGATGCAGCTGCAAGACCAGGATTGAACTCTAAATCAAATACTTTCACATTGCGTCTTTACCGCTGCTGCTTGGTTAGAGATCTGTACATCCATAAGGAACTACTTGCTACCCATCCGCACAAGTGCAAACAGGTTTGTGGTCAGTGTGGAAATGCCACTCATGACAGCATGGCCTTGGTCGTGGGAAATGGACCTGTTGGGCTAGCTTTTCTGCTTTTTCTGTTCTTGAATAGACATCAATGGGATTGTCCACTACTCCTTTTTATGGCTCATTTGCACAGAATTTACTATTTTCCATTGCCACTATTACTTATGAGCTTCCCTTTAATTTTTTACTTGCAGATGGTTTGATTTTCTAGAGGAAATATGTTAATTATGGTGTAGGCGTTTTATAGTGCATGCTCTCCGGAGGAGAGGAGATTAGTTTTGGGCTTTTTTTTTCAATGGGCATTCTTGTGGCTGTGCTGTAACTGAAATCACTTCCCCTCTCTCTCTTCCTCTCGGCCTTCAGTGCAAATGGAGATACGTGAGTAATTTCCTTCCATATACTGTACTTAACAGCAGTGGAAGTCTGGCATATTAATATTGTTATGATGTTTTGTTGTTTTTTAAGGGAATATGTGTCTAAAAAGATGATTTGTGGGATTGAGCCGACTGCAGATTCCCATGCTTTTGTTCTCTAATTGGTCCTCTGTGACTTGTCTTGGCCAGGTTTCCCAACGCCTTTGCAGGCAACCCCTCCACATCAGGACTCACGGCAGGTCCATCTCCTCTCTCCGGTACCTCGGCTCCTGCCCGTCCCCCGCCCCCCTCCAGCTCTCTGGAGTCTGTCCCGCTGAAAATCGAGGAGGTGAAGCCTCCAGCCACAGGCACACGCAAAGCCAAAGTGCTGTACGACTACGACGCTGCAGATACGAGTGAGCTGTCGTTGTTTGCTGATGAGGTGGGTTTAATGTGTTTCCCCCTGTTTAAACTGCAAGCTTATTATTCACTTAATCTATAAATACATTAATGTTAACAATCGATAAAAAAAAAATTAGCCACGATTAATCACACTTTTTCTCCCTTAAGATGATGGATGAATTTTTTTTTTGAACTCTCAGCGTAGTTTTGATGCTTTTTAAACTTTAAAAAATATTGTAATGTGCTGAATTATTGAGTTTAACCAAGCATTTTAATGGAGAAAATAAACGCTAGTGTAGCTCCATATTCCACACCTTCAACAGCTTGAGTGTATCTGTTTGTGTGTGCGTGACCACGTCAGTGTGAGAGAGAGAGAAAGAGAAAGAAAGAGTAAGAGAGAAAGAGATAAAAAGAAAGAGAAAGAGCATAAACTTAAATATAAATAAAAGTTATCTACCTTCTAAACTCAACAGTAAGCATTGCTGTTTTATGAAAAGAACAGTTTTTAGACACTCCCTTATTTAAATTTTACATTCCACCTTAAATGATTCAGGATAGAGGCTTCTGGACCTGAAACATGACTGATTCTGTGGCATCATTTAAGGTGGAATAGGGCATTTTATTAGAAGCCAACATCTGTCTTGTACATAAGGTAGTAGGGGTGGGATAAAGTAAATTTCTCGCAATGTACAGCTCTGAACAAAATTAAGATACCACTTCAGTTTCTGAATCAGTTTCTCTGATTTTGCTATTTATAGGTTTATGTTTGATTAAAATTAACATTGTTGTTTTATTCTATAAACTACGGACATTTCTCCCAAATTCCAAATACAAATATTGTCACTTAGAGCATTTATTTGCAGAAATTGAGAAATGGCTGAAATAACAAAAAAGATGCAGAGCTTTCAGACCTCAAATAATGCAAAAAGTTCATATTCATAAGAGACCTTTAAGAGTTCAGAAATCAATATTTGGTGGAATAACCCTGGTTTTTATTCACAGTTTTCATGCATCTTGGCATGATCTCCTCCACCAGTCTTACACACTGCTTTTGGATAACTTTATGCCACTCCTGGTCAAAGTCAAAGTCAAAGTGGTTTTTATAGTCATTTCAGCTATATACAGAGTACACAGTGAAACGAAACAACGTTCCTCCAAGGACCATGGTGCACATAAACACATTGTAGACAGAACAATAGTGCAACAGTACAAAAGTGCAGACAGACAATACAACACCATACAGACAAAGAATAATAAATAACAAGACAGTGTGCAAATTATGCAGTGTGCAAAAAAGACCAGTGAGGTAGTAATTACCTCTATTACACAGTGTGCAATAGAGTCCAGTGAGGTAGTAGGGTTTTTAGTGCTTTCCATTTTCTGGGGTAAGTGGGGTAAGAGTGACAGTGTGTGCATGTACAGAAAAACCATCAGTTCAGTCTCTGCAGTTGAGGAGTCTTATGGCTTGGGGGTAGAAGCTGTTGCAGAATCTGGTCGTGCTGGACCGGATGCTGCGGTACCTTCTTCCCGAAGGCAGGAGGGAGAACAGTTCGTGTGAGGGATGAGTGGGGTCATTCACAATGCTGGTTGCTTTGCGGATGCTGTGGGTGGTGTAAATGTCCGTGATGGAGGGGAGAGAGACGCCGATGATCCTCTCAGCTGTCCTCACAATACGCTGGAGGGTCTTGCGGTCAGAGACGGTGCAGGTCCCAAACCAGGCAGTGATGCAGCTGCTCAGGATGCTCTCAATGGTCCCTCTATAGAAGAGTGTGAGGATGGGTGGAGGGAGACGGGCCTTTCTCAGCTTCCGGAGGAAGTAGAGACGCTGCTGGGCTTTCTTGGCTGTAGAGCTGGTGTTCAGGGTCCAGGTGAGGTTATCTGCTAAGTGGACACCAAGGAACTTGGTGCTCTTAACAATCTCCACAGAGGACCCGTCGATGTTGAGTGGAGAGTGGGTGTGTTGTGCTCTCCTGAAGTCAACAACCATTTCCTTTGTCTTGTCCACATTCAGGTGAAGGTTGTTGACTGTACACCAGTCTGTCAGCCGCTGCACCTCCTCTCTGTATGCTGACTCGTCGCCTTTGGTAATGAGACCCAGCACGGTTGTATCATCGGCGAACTTGATAAAGCTGTTAGAACTGTGTTTTGCAGCACTGTCATGAGTCAGCAGGGTGAACAGCAGAGGACTCAGGACACTGCCCTGGGGGGCCCCAGTGTTCAGTGTGATGGTGCTGGAGGTGCTGCCCCCGAACCGGACTGACTGGGGTCTCCCCAGTCCAGGATCCAGTTGCAGAGGGGGGGTGTTGAGGCCGAGCGAGCTTAGCTTCCTGATGAGGTTCTGTGGGATGATGGTGTTGAATGCTGAACTGAAGTCTATAAACAGCATTCTGACGTAAGTGTTTTTCTTCTCCAGGTGGGTGAGGGAGAGATGAAGGGTGGTGGTGATGGCATCGTCCGTAGAGCGATTGGGACGATACGCAAACTGCAGGGGGTCCAGTGAAGAGGGCAGTAGTGTCTTGATGTTCCTCATGACTAGCCTCTCGAAGCACTTCATAATGATGGGTGTAAGTGCAACGGGACGGTAGTCATTGAGGCAGGACACTGTGGACTTCTTCGGCACGGGCACGATGGTGGTGGACTTGAGGCACGTTGGGACAGTGGCGCTGCACAGGGAGATGTTGAAGATGTCCTTGAGAACATCTGTCAGCTGGTCTGCGCACTCCCTGAGCACTCTGCCGGGCATGTTGTCTGGTCCTGCAGCTTTCCGTGGGTTGACTCTGTGCAGAGTATTCCTCACTTCCACTGCAGTCAGGCACAACAACTGCTCGTCCGGCTTGGGCATGGTCTTTCTCACCAACGTGTTGTTTTGTGCCTCAAACCGTGCATAAAAGTTATTCAGGGCATCAGGGAGGGAGGCATCACGTTCACAGGACGGTGGCATTGTCCTGTAGTTGGTGATTGCCTGGATGCCCTGCCACATGCGCCGTGCGTCACCCGTGTCCTTGAAGTGGCTGTGGATTCTCTGGGCGTGTGCGCGCTTTGCCTCTCTGATGGCTCGTGACAGGTCGGCTCTCGCTTTCCTCAGGGCCACCTTGTCACCCACTCTGAAGGCGGAGTCGCGGGTCCTCAGCAGCGCACGTACCTCAGCAGTCATCCAAGGCTTCTGGTTTGGGCGTGTGGTGATGGTCTTGGAGACAGTGACATCATCAATACACTTGCTGATGTAGCCAGTGACTGATGCTGCATACTCCTCCAAATCAACAGAATCGCCTTCAGTAGCAGCCTCCCTAAACATGTCCCATGCAGTGCACTCAAAACAGTCCTGAAGGGCAGAGATGGAGCCTGCCGGGCAGGTTTTCACCTGCTTCTGAACTGGTCTGGAGCGTCTGATGAGTGGTGTGTATGTTGGAGTCAGCCAAACACACATGTGGTCCGAGAAAGCGAGGTGGGGGCGGGGCTCCGGCCGGTATGCGCTGGGGATGTTTGTGTAAACAAGATCCAGCGCGCTCGCTCCTCGCGTTGCAAAGTCCACATGTTGATGGAATTTAGGGAGCACTGACTTGAGATTTGCGTGGTTGAAATCTCCGGCGATAATAAACAGTCCGTCTGGTTGTTTGTTCTGCAGATCGCTGATAGTCCGATAGAGTTCACACAGAGCCTCTTTAGCATTAGCACCAATGCTAGCGCTGGGTGGAATGTAGACAGCAGCTATTAGCACGGCGGAGAACTCCCGTACTAAATAAAAAGGTCTGCACTTGACTATCAGGAACTCCACCAGTGGAGAGCAGTGTTTGGGGACAGTCACAGCGTTGTTACACCATTCCGTGTTGATGTAAACACACACGCCTCCACCGCGGGTCTTCCCGGATAGAGCCGCGCTCCTATCCGCTCTGAACGCGGTTAGCCCGGCTAGCTGAATGGCGCTGTCCGGAATGTTGTCGTTCAGCCACGATTCCACAAAAACCTAAACACAGCAGTCTCTGAACTCACGCTGGGTAGTTCGCTGGAGTCGGATGTAGTCCAGTTTATTGTCGAGGGAACAGATGTTTGCCAGAAAGAGCGATGGTATAGCCGGCCGGCTAGGACTAGCCTTTAGCCTCGGGCGGATCCCCGCTCTCTTTCCGCGCTTCCGCTTTCGCTCGCACCGCTTGCAATGGCACTTCCGCTGGGCTCCGGCGTCAGGAAACACCGCAGGCTGGCGGCCTGTGTCTCTTAGCAGGCTAAGCTCAAGTAGCGTCTGCAGAACCTCGTCCGGTAGCGTGTTTTCTGGCTGATTTCTCCACTGTAGCAGGGTCTGGCGGTGGTAGAACATGTGCACGGGTGTTCCGATGCACATATTTGCAGGAAATAAACGGAAAAAACGACAAATAGTAACACAAAAGCACCATTTAACGGACCCGGAGCGGCCGCTGCGTGTTAACGCGCTGCCATCTTGGGTAGGTGCTGCTGATCCTGGTGCAAAAAGTCAAGCAGTTCAGCTTGGTTTGATGGCCGTACTCATCCATTTTCCTCTTGATTATATTTTAAAGGTTTTCCATTTGTTAAAATCAAAGGAACTCACTTATTTTTTTCCAGACCTGTATATTGTATTGTTTGCATTTGCCATACATTAATATCAATACTTTTTATTGAAAAGTGAAAGTCTAATCGTTGCCAAATTAAAACGTAATAACCATGCAGATCAGCCAGTGTTGGGAAACTTCTTGGAGTCTGGGAGTCTAACCACTTAGTCTGGTACCATTTTTTAAAGATAGATTTAGCAAAGCTGAATCACTGGTGGTCTGAGATTATCCTGAAAAAAAACCTCCTAAAATTGCTCTTTTTGGTATAGGCCTGATCTGATTCAGCTGTGGAAGACTGGTTTGTTATTTAAACTTATTTTGAAATTCAGGTCATCATTTCACAAGATGTCCTATATGTTGCATCAGATCAACATTTATATGTCCAAAAGTAGATAAACATGAACCAATTGGCACCATGCCTCCAGCATCTAGAAGAAGGTTTTCTCTAAAAGTCTTCTCAGTAGAGACAGATACTCCAACAAAAGCAGGATAAACTTTTTAATAGGCTTTATTACAGAAAAAAACACGAATGCACGAGTGTCTAATACTTTATTCAAATACTAGGACAGTTTATACCCATGCTCACTGTAATCTGATGCAAGTAACACATGTTAACTGTAACTAACACTCCCCTGTCTTCCAAAACCTCATTATTTACCACTTTAGGAATGAGGAACTGAAGTGTGGGTAAACATACAGGATGTAACAGGGGGTTAAGAGGTTACTTTCTTTTTGTGCTGATCTAAAATTACCTGGGAATCTCATGAGACCTTACTTTCCATTCTCCACAATTCCCACAGTCCATTAGCACAGGATATCGGATGGCAGGATGTTGATTTTTCTTCTTCTTTTTTTTCTGTACCTATAAGTGTCTTTGTGAATTCTTTGATTTATGGTTTGGTTTCTCATCATGACCCAAGATAACTGAGGAAATCAGACCCTCACCTCTGAGGTTAGAGAGGAAGTGCTTAAAAGATGACATGCTAAAAGGTAACTTGGGTGTTGAATTGAACTTGAACTATGCTGAATCATGGTATATAGAATTACAATAGCAGTAACTGGCTAAACTGATAATGGATTATGTTACTTCCATTACAGGGGACTCCTATGTAATTGTATTGTATCTGAGAAAAAAAACAGAATGGATTGCCGTGTGTTAATAATGGGCAATATGGCCCAAAAATAATATCATGATATTTAATGCTACTATTGCAAATACAGTATTCTTGTTAAAAGATTAATTTGTTTTTTGTGGAAAAGTGGAAAAGACTGAAATGGGACTGATTTCAAGACTAAATGCTACATGCATATTAACACAGTACTGATATTTTATATAGTATACAGCTCTGTAAAAAAGAGACCACTTAAAATGATGAGTTTCTTTAATTTTACCAAATTATAAACCTCTGAAATATAATCAAGAGAAAAATAGATGGTCACAAGCCATCAAGCCAAGTTGAACTGCTTGAATTTTTGCACCAGGAGTGGCATAAAGTTATCCAAAAGCAGTGTGTAAGACTGGTGGAGGAGAACACAGTGAAATGCATGAAAACTGTGATTAAAAACCAGGGTTATTCCACCAAATATTGATTTCTGAACCCTTATAACTTTATTAATATGAAGTTGTTTTCTTTGCATTATTTGAGGTCTGAAAGCTCTGCATCTTTTTTTTGTTATTTCAGCCATTTCTCATTTTCTGCAAATAAATGTTCTAAATGACAATATTTTTTTTTGGAATTTGGGAGAAATGTTGTCTGTAGTTTATAGAATAAAACAACAATGTTCATTTTACTTAAACATAAACCTATAAATAGCAGAATCAGAGAAACTGATTCAGAAATGAAGTGGTCACTTAATTTTTTCCAGGGTTATGTGGCAAATGCATATAACATACTCCAGACTTTTTTCTCTGTGCCCTTAAATCAAAAAAGAGAACAAGAAATAGACAAAAGGGAAGATGAAAGGAGTTCTAATGCCAGGATTTGCCAACTTACACTTTGTTTATAAATGACCCATTACTGGGGAAAAACCTACTGTATGTTTCTTCCTCAAGCTGTTCCAAAGTCTTTGTTGCAGACTGAATATGCTAGAGTGACTCTGTGTGTGATTCCTCATCATTCGTTATGCTACAGCTGATTACTAAAGTCACTCCTTCTCTGCAGTCAAATGTGATAATTAATGTCACAGAAACATAAAAATCCCTTGCTGTTAACCTGGTATTTGCTAATATTAGATTACACGTCTGTGTGATTCTGTCTCTTAAAAGGCGACTTTACACGAGAAAGGAAAACTTTAAAGTGAACTCTAGTGTAAAATGACTTTTGATGTAGTAAAACATAATAAAAAGTACTTAGCTTTGATAAATAGCACACTCTGCTCTCCTACAGCTTTCTGAATCCAGAAATGTTAACAGTTTGTCCAAACACCCTTCAGACTGGGTGACACAGGACATAATTTGCCCTGATAAATAGTTTTTTTCACCGTAATCCAGCTCAAAGTAGCTCCACAACTCCTTGCTAGAATCTGGAGAGCTCTGACATTTAAAACGAGGCATTAATAACTTAAAAAGTGCACAAGAAGCTTAATAAAAACCTCTCTTTACATTCTATAATGCTAGCTTCAGCTCAGAGCGCCGCCATTACTGAACTGATAATGACCTAGACAGATATATACATAGATTCCGCATAGCGTAGCAGCCAGCGCCAGGAGGCAGGCTATGCAGAGTCTATGTATATGCATGTCTATTGTTATAAAGGTGGAAAAAGTGATTTATCGGGGGAAATTATGCCCCGTGTCACCCAGTCTTAAGGGTGTTTTGAGAAACTGTTAAAATGTCTGGATCTCGGAACGCTGTGGGAGAACTGAGATGTGCTGTTTATCAAAGGTAAGTACTTTTTATCATGTTTTACTACAGCAAAAGTCCATTTTACACCGGAGTTCTTCTTTAGCTTTTAATCTCCTAAGACCTGGACTTTTGCATGGTGTGCATTTAACATT